>NC_143557.1:82443571-82745535 GCF_054136105.1 Typopeltis vanoorti
CACTTTCATGTATTCAATTACTCTGTCTTACTATAATCATTCTTTCACCATTGTAACAACCTGTGCTTCAACAACCTGCTTCTTATGCTTCTGAATTTGTCTCTGCTCATGCACACTCACTTAATACCACCCTGTGCTATTTCTCTTGTTGAAGTGGTCCCAAACGTCCAACACTCAATCCATCTCTTTTTAAATGATTCCAACTGTTTTTCAAATTCACTTCACATTCATGAAGTGTACAGTTTTTTTATCTCACACAAACTCAATCATCATGCCATTTATCGCAACTCATTCGGACAACACTCTAACCACCTTTCCAATCAGTCATTGTCCACAATAAGTTCCTCATATTCCTTTCAACAACCTTTTCTGAAGACTAAATTTCATATTTTAAGCTGATGATTATCATAAACAGGAATGAACATTGCCATGCCTACCATAAAATATTAGTTTGTGTGTTACAGTGTTAACATTTAGCACTAAAAGCTAGAAAAGTAACCCTCTGACAACAGAGAAACTGGAAAAGACAATCGGAATTCAACAAATTTTTCTTTGGTATTCAACTTAACACATTCAGTGCCATTGCCATTTCTAAGCATTGTAAGATGCATGTTTCTATGTTGCATAAATCAGTCTGACCTGGGTGGTTGAATCATGTGGATGTGTAGGCAATGCGACAAAGTCATTGTCATTATTATTATTATCAACAGGCCATGAAGGCCTGTTGATAATAATTGTGGGAAGTCCCCACTCTCACATGCAAGGCTCATCATACCTCGACTTAAATGCATCCACTGTCCCTGCACTCACCACACTCTCAGGCAATGCATTTCAATCACCTACCACTCTCCATGCAAAAAATCTACTCCTCACTCCCTTGCTCACACCTGCCTTATACAGCTTCTAGGGATGACCTCTTGTTCTTCTCCTGTCTCCAGATATTCTATGAAAAATCTCATCAGTGATAATCTGGTAATTATCCTTTACCAATTTATACATCTCAATCATGTCTCCCCTCTTCCTTCTATCCACTAAGCTCTGCATTTTGCATTATCTCAATCTGTCCACATTCCAGTGACTAGAAACCAACTTAGTCAATCATCTCTGAACCCGCTTCAACATCTCATATGTGACCTGATCAAAGTCTTCTACAATGGAATCAAAACATCCCAACTTCTAGCCATCAATGTTCTCTGCAGAATTCCCATAATCAGCTGTGTTGTCCTCACAATTTTAGGAAAATGTCCACAAAATTTCAAGCTTCTCTCCGCCATAACCTCCAAATCTTTCATCTCCTCCACCTCCTCTAAAATATGCCCAACAATCTTATACTCTGCATCATATCTTTGCTTCCCAAATTTTAAAACCTTACATTTTGCAACATTAAACTGACATTTAAGTCTTCTATTTAGATCCTCTTGCAAACTACTACAACATCTGTTCAACTTCTTATACCCCTCCCCCCAACTTTGCATCATCTGCAAACCACTGTATATAACCATTTACGCCCTTTCTAGTGTAATTTTCATACAAACTAAACAACAATGGGTATCAAAACACAACCTGCTAATACCTATCAGACAGCTAATCTCCAATTCAACATAGTAATCAACTACAACCTCAACTGTTCTAATTTAACTACTAGTTTGTCATATGGCAATCTGTTGCAAGTCTTTGCAGTGAAAGCCTAATGAATGGACTGGGGACATTTCATCTTAAACGAGGGGCAGAATGAATGTGTTAACACACAACTGTTTGTTACTTGTTAAGTAAGGAAAAAAAAGTACCTAATCAGCAGTTCAATATGCTGTGTGTGTGTGTGTGTGTAATCTGGTATGGATGCCTGGATATCATGTTGATGTTTAGTGGAGAAACTACACATTTAGAGATAATAATTACTAGCTAAATTTATTTAGCTAATAAATTATTATGCCAATATTTTGATTTGTTTACAAAGACACCTTTGGCAGAAAGAAATACACTAAGCACATGCACATAGGTATATTAACAGGAAGGCAAACATAGACTGAGTGAAAGGATCCTACAGACATGATTGGCACCCTATATGGGATCGTGATAGAATCTTGCTGAGGGTCTCACAGTGATTGTCTTCCAGATTTTTGACAAAGTGAGGCAGGTGAATTTGTTAAGATTTGGAGAAAGTTGTGGATTCTAGAAGCAGTCTCTGTATTGTATAAAAGGGAGGTTCTATTCCATTGGATTCACTGATCCATATCCATGGCATGATCAGCTACTCCAGAAAGGTCATAGTGCATGGACATAATTTTGGGCAGTTATTCTCTGTTCTTCCTGTTGTGCAAAGTAAGATACTTTGCAGGAGCAAGGGATGCTGTAGACACCAAGATTATCTAAATGATGGAGAGGATCTTTTTTTGGTAAGCAGAGAAGGGTAGCTAATTTTTGTTATGTCTTGAAGAAGTCTGTATATCAAAACTTTTTAAAAGATGTGAATTTTTTTTGGTATGAAGGTCAGCATTAAAAAGACAAAGACAAAGAAAATAGGCAGAATCGTTGAAAATGTCAACTGTGTTGTGAATGGAGAACCTGTGGAACAAGTAAAAACATTTCAGCTACTTAGGCACGATTTTTTAGTGAAGATGGTAAATTAAATATAGAAATAGACAACAGAATCAGCAAAGCTGGTATGGTGGGAAGTCAAATGAATAAATTCATATGGAATAAGAGAGAAATTAGTCAGAACACTAAATTAGCTGTATACAAGACAGTGTTCAAACCAGTTTTAACTTATGGATCTGAGAGCTGGGTCAAAAGTAAAACACTTGACCAAAGACTAGAGACCGCAGATATGAGAGTCCTGAGAAAGATTAATGGCGTGAACAGATGGCATCAATGGCAATATCATATTAAAAACGAGGATATTAGGAAAGAACTTGACATTGTCAGCATCCAGGAATGCGTTAGCAGAGCTAATCTCAGGTGGTATGGTCACTTAAACAGAATGGGCGAAGAAAGATTAGCAAAACAAGTGTTCTCTGCCAGGTTTGCAGCAAAACGACCCAGAGGAAGACCAAGATATAGGTGGATTGATACCGTACAAAGTGCTTTAGACGATAGAAATATAAGATCTGATAATGTTGGAGTCTTGACAAGTAACAGACTGATTTGGAGGAAAATTGTAGATAGGAAGTTAGTAATGATGTGATTTTTTTCATGTAGTACTATCATATCCTGTACACCCCTTGAGGGTACATGGCAGGAATTTGATGATGATGATGATGATGTGAATTTTTTTTTCTGATGTGCCCTGGATGCAATGAATTTTTTGGGGGAGGGTATGGGCAGGTGGTTTGTTGATTCTGTGAAGGGGATAGCTATTTGCTAAAACAGTGTGTCTCAGATGTCACTGCCTCCTGTAGAGAGATTAGTATGGCCAATACAAATAGCTCTAGCTATCAATATGCTTGTAGGTTTTTTCCTTGCCATGCTAAATAGCCAGAGTTCATGGTAAAACTGAATAAGGTGGTCAATGTCAGGGAAAAAGGGAGTCTGAATTAGCTCAGAGGTTTCTTTTAGGGATATATTAGTGAATAGGATAACTGATCATTTGCTACATAACATGGTGGATGGTTTCCTCTTTATAGATTTTCACATCAGCACTGCAGTACCTTTCTCTTACTAATCTCATACACTCTCTGCAGTTTGCTAATGAAAGTACGCTCCACACTCCGCAACTGAATAAGGTGGTCAATAATTTTTCAACAAGACATTTGACAATTGTAATTTCCCACATTATCTAAGCTTCCATGAAGAATTTTTTTTCTCTTAAACACTGATATCTTTGTCATTTTCAAGTTGGCTGAGAACAACTTAGTAAACTTCAATGCTACCAAAACACGGTCCTTTCTTATTTCTCGTAAGAAAGATGTCACTGTAATTCACTAAGGTAAGGTGAATTACAGTGAAAGATATCACTGTAATTCACCTTACCTTTGAGAATATTCCAACATACTACAATTTCTAGCACTTTATAAATTCCAAATTTGACCACCCTTATATTGATAAAGGGATAAGTGTGCATTATTCATTATAATACTAAGGTCACATATAGACACAGTTGAAAAATTATTTAATAAACACTGATTAAACTACAGATATTCCAATTCACATATCATGAACCATCAAGAGTGTGTTACAGATGAAAATTAAAAATTAGACAATGAAGGCATATGAAGAAAGCAATTTCTCCTGTCTCTCATGGTATGAAATGGCATGACATCCAAGTAAAAAAATTGATACTATTAGGATCAAATGAAGTGTATGTGTGTGTGTGTGTGTGTGTGTGTGTGTGTGAATGACATTTTTTTTTTACATTTATATAACATTAAACCACAATATTCTTAAAAGTGATTCTCAGATTTCTGGAATGGGAAGTCCATTATTAAAGCTGAGATTTGAAGTCAACATTACATAGGTTGTGTTGAACAACAACAATACAACACTAAGATTTGTTCCTTACCCTATGGTGTAAGGAACAAACACCTTCGACATGGAAGCATGTATCCTACATGCTTCCATGTCTATTGTACACTTTCCACAAGTTTACAATAACAATCGATGGGAATTTTTGACCATTCTTTCTAGGCATGTAATGAGGTCCTAGTTCAGGATTCTGTGGAAAAACAGTCAAGGATGGCATAAAGCAGCAGCCTTAGGACACAGTGCGCTGTCTTGCCAAAAGAGACAATGGTCAGCTCCATAGAAACACCACAAAGTAAAATCATTGCATTGCCCAGAATGTTCAGATACCTCTTGGACATGTTCGTGGCACCACAAACAGAAGTCCAAGGCCAAACCAAGAAAAACAGAAACATACCATCACACCTTAATTTCATAGTTGGGTGTTACTCACTCTGATTAGACACGTTCACTGGGCATCCGCTACACCCACATCCATCCATCTGCTTGGTAGAGGGTGCAGTGTGATTCATTGCTCTAAAACAAAGCTTTCCATGCTTCCATGTCCTTTGTACATTGATGATGCTGCATGTTGGTTCTGGTAATGTAGGGCTTGCATACTGCAGTCTTACTATGGAAACCCATGTCATGAGCCTCAGTTCTAATGTTTTTTATGAAGATTTGTGTTCTAGTCAATGCCTACATTTAACAGGATGGCTGACAAATGGCAGTTTATACATATTATCCTTCATCGCTGAGTGTAGTGAGTTGTCCACTGGTGGGTAGCGCTTGCAGTTGACTCCATGTGCTTCCATTTCAGTACGGTATCACTGATTGTTGACCTGTGATGGCCCAATTTTTCAACAATTTTCCAAAAAAGATAAGCCTGCAACACGGCATCCTATTACAACGCCTCTTTCCAATTCCATCAGTACCCTTCTTTCTGCTATTTCACCAGGACATAGTTGCATTGACATCATATTCCTGCAATTTATAATGGCTACAAACACATGACTCATTACATGGCACAATATACTTTGCCCTTGGAAAGAAGTCAATGGATGTACGTTGACTTCTTTCCCAAGCAGTGCCGAAGCAGATTGGCCTGTTTGTCGAAAGTAGAATAACTTGCAGTTACATAGGACTGAACAGACTCTGTGTAGCAGTAGAGGTGAAATTTTATCTTTCGAAGATGGTTTCATACAAATCTGAAAACACGCCCCAACTCAACATCACCAGAGTTAAAGATCGGTACTATCAACATAAGAAGCCTGAATGGCAAAGAAATGGAGCTAGCTGAGGAATTAGATAAGTACCAGATTGACATAATAGGGGTGACTGAAACAAAAACTGGTGAGATCTTTCTGAGCAATAAATACAAAATGTTATATTCAGGCAATGACAATCAAGGAAAAGAAGGAGTAGCCATAGTATTCAACACAAAATACGAGGCTAATCGTCTTGAATGGCAGGCAGTCTCAAGTAGAGTGATGTGGGCAAATATGAGAATGGGGAACTGGACAATGAGACTTATTTGTGCCTATGGTCCTACAGAAGGTTCTACTAAGGTAGAAGTGGAGGAATTTTTTGATGCTTTAGAAAAAGCAACTGACACAATGAAAAAGGAAAAGTTGGTCCTTGTTGGGGATCTAAATAGCAGAGTAGGAAATGATTGTCAAATTTTTCCAAATTTTCCCAAAACATTTTTTCGGAAAATTTGGAGAAAAGAGCAAAGCTAATAATAATGGCAAATACCTGTTGGATTTCTGCTTAGGACATGGACTGGTTATTACTAACACCATGTTCCAACATAAAAATGTGCACAAATTCACACATGGAGAGAAGAGGCAAGGAATAAGAAAAGTCTCATTGACTATGTTATTGTTGATAGTGATGTTTCCACCCTGGTGCAGGACACCAGAGTGTACAGAAGATTTGAAATTGGAAGCAATCACTATTTAGTCTTGAGCAGGATAAAACTGAATTTCATCTTGAAAAGAATAACATGTAAGAAAGTTTTAACGCGAATAAAAGTTGAGCAGCTCTCAGATGTGAACTGTAGACTAACATACACAAAGATTATTGAAGAAAAAATGAAAGAGTTTGAGAACAGGAACCAAACCTTGGAGATTCAGTGGCAAGCCTTGAAGAAAACCCTGATTGATTCAGCCAGAGAGGCATGTGGTGAGGTTGTCTGCAAGGATAGAAAAATCAGGACTCCATGGTAGACACAGGAAGTTAAAGAGGCAGTGAAGGAAAAGAAGAAATCATATCAAAAGTTCCTGGCAAATAAGTTGGCTTTTGCTCTTAAAGAATTACATTACATTTTACATTAGCCAGGTGCTATCAGCCCGGGGGGGACTTTTGGCCTCAAGCACCACTGGGCACAGTCCTCTGCGACTGTCCGCCACGTTCTGGTCTCCAGCCCAACAGCCTGCAGGTCTTCCTGCTCCTGATCTGCCCATCTCTTTCTCAGTCGGGCCTCCCACGCTTGTCTCACAGTCCTTTCGTGGCCCATACGGTACAGATGCCCCAGCCACTGAAGACACCGGGCTCGCAGCTCCATCAAGACGTCTGCCGAGTTGTATAAAGCGTGTATAGCAGCATTGGACTGCCTCCTCCAGACTCCATCTACCATGACCCCTCCATAGATACGTCGTAGCATCTTGTTCTCGAATAATCTCAGGTGATTGGCTTGTCTCGCCATGAGAGTCCACGCTTCATCACCATAGAGGAGAACAGGCCTGATCAAAGTCTTGTATAGTCCCACCTTTGTAGTCCAAGACAGCAAGCGCGAGGCGAAAATTCAACTGACTCTGGACATCAGTCTCAACTTTGTTGTCTTCAGTCACGAAAGAACCCAAGTACCTAAATACCTTCACCCTCTCAAACTATGCAGCTCCCTCTGGATCTTGAGCAGCATGGCGACTCATAAAAAGATATTTTGTCTTCTCAGCATTTATTTTCAGGCCAACTTCTTCTGCAGCTTCTTCAATAGCAGTAACCAATGCCACTGCATCGTCCAGTTGATGTGCCATAACGTTCAGGTCGTCAGCGTAGCCAAGAATCCTAACTTGCACCCCATGTCGACTCCACCTGCCACTTGTTGTGTGTTTCTAATTACTTTTTCCAACACTAGATTAAAGAGAATCGGAGAAAGCCCATCACCTTGCTTCACACCGATCTGTACTTGAAACGGGTCTGAAAGGTCCCCTTCTGCTTTCACTCTTGCTCTTGAACCAGCTACGCACGCCTGCGCCATTTTTCGGAGTTTTCGAGGAATTTCCAGCTCTTCTAACATCTGCCATATTTTTGGGTATATCATTCAGTCATAGGCTTTAGAAAAGTCTATGAAAATATTATGAACTTCCCAGTTATATTCCCAGCACTTTTCAAAAACTTGGCGCAGCATGAAGAGTTGGTCTATTGTAAAACGGTTCCTCCTGAAGTCCATCTGGTAGTCACCAAGGCACTCTTCTGCATATGGTGTGAGGTGCATTAGCATGATGTTAGACAGCACCTTGTAGCCAGTCGACAGCAGTGAGATGCCCCTATAGTTGCCACATTGAGTCTTATCTCCTTTCTTATATACTGGGGTGATCATCAACTCCTTCCACTCATCCGGCAGCCATTCTTCTCGCCAAATCATCAAGATGAGGGGTGCAGCTGCTCCAGCAGGACGTCCCCACCATTCTTCAGGAGCTCGGCCGGTATGCAGTCCATTCCTGGAGCCTTATTATTTTTCAGCATGCGGATAGCACGAGTAATCTCACTAAATGTCAGCTCGTCAATAAATGGTTCAGCAGTTTGATAAGGAGTATAATCCTCCGATATTGACGTTCCAGTATTGACATTCAGCAAGTTCGCAAAATATCTACGCCATCGAGCGAGAGCATCTTTTGAGTTTGTTAACAGATTTCCACTCTCATCTGTTATGGTTGCCGCTTGTGTCTGGGCACCTCGCATGGCTTTAATCATACGGTACATCTCCTGTCCATTATTCGTCACCCTATTTCTCTCTCTATACTAGCCACTTTCTCATTAAGATACTTCTGCTTTTCCCTGCATAGACATGTATTCACCACTATTCTCACCCTCTCATATGCAGCTTTCTTTCTGCTATCCGCTAGGTTGTTCAATAGTGCTTCCTTTCGTTTCGCTACAGCTTCTTCACACTGTCTATTAAACCATGCTTTTATCCTCCTCTTTCCCACAGTTCTCGAGGCAGCTCTTAGAGAATACAGAGACAAATGTAAGAAAGTGAAACATTGTGTAAAACTAGCTAAACAAAAGTCATGGGAGGACTTTGGCAAGAAAATAGAAAATAAATATCAAGAAGGTGGTAAGATGTTTATTTTTTAACGGTATATATTAGAACACAGAAACTAAGTAAATAATTAATTTATTAATTTATTGCTGATATTTCGCTGGTGTTATAACCAGCATCTTCAGAGCAAAAAAACACAGTTTGTCACAATACGAGAGACTATAACAACATGGTGTAATCAACAGACTAGTTAAACAAAATTGTAGCAGCAACACAAAGACTAGAGTCTTGATTTTTGGTGCCCTCTATCTGAAAAAAAACAAAAAAAAAACTGTAGCTACTTAGGCAAGTTAATACAGCCATATTTGTTGAGATTTGGAGTGTGTTTCAGGGCTTCTGTTGCCTCTAAGAACAATCTCTCCGACTTGTAAGAGCTTCTGTGTAGTACTTTTGTGTTTTTCCAGTTGATCCTGTGTGCAGGGGTATCGAGAGCATGGTCTGCTAGGCCTGACTTGCCATAGTGATAATTCCGGACGTATCTTTTGTGTTGGCTGATGCAGATGTTCACAGTTCTTCCTGTTTGACTGTAGTAGGCTTGATTACATGAGCAGGGTACTTGGTAGACTCCTGGATGTGATAAAGGGGGAATGCTGTCCTTGGGTGAGCGGATAAGGGTTGCTAATTTGCTACATGGTCTGAATGTAGTGCGTAGTTTATGTTTATTAAGAATTCTTGAAATCTTATCAGATGTGCCTTTAATGTATGGGATGGTGACTGTTTTGTTGTAGTTCTCTGTGGTGGATGGTGGGAAGGGTTTCTTAGGAGCGTTTAGTATTTTGTTTATCTTATGTAGATTATAGCCATTGGCCAAGAAGGTGTGGCGTAAGTGAGCCAGTTCAGCAGCAAGAGCATTGTTATTGGAACAGATTGCTCTCGCTCTATGGGTTAGCATTTTTAAAATGCCATATTGTTGAGAAGGATGATGGTGTGATTGTTTGTGTAAGTATCTCCCCGTATGTGTGGGTTTTCTAAAAACTGAAAATGATAAGGAACCATCTGGAGGACTTGTGATAAGTGTATCCAGGAAGGGTAGACAGTTATTAGCTTCCAGTTCCATTGTAAAGTGGATTTTTGGATGTTGGCTATTTAAATGCGCTAAGAATGTTTTCAATATCTCTGGGCCATGTGGCCAAATAGCAAGCACATCGTCAACATAGTGTAGCCAAAGTGTTTGAGAGTGGTTTGAGAGTGGCTGTATTGATTGCTAGTTTTTCCAGGTGTTCCATGTAAAAGTTGGCTAGAGGGAGGAGAAGGGGGGCCCATGGCTGTCCCATCTATTTGTTTATATATTTTCCCTTTCCATGTGAAATATCCTGCATGTATTGTGAATTTGAATAGTTCAAATATATCAGGGGGGGGGGGGGAAGTGTGGCTTCAGTAGATTGAGGGTTTCTATTAGTGGTACATTTGTGAATAGTGAGCTGATATCAAAGCTTACTATTAAGTCTGAGCTTTTTAGGGTAAGTGTTGTAAGATGCTTTTTAGGTGGGCTGAATTTTTGACAGAGGAGGGAGAATTGTTTGCGAGAGTGGCTAGTAGCTTTGCAAAATATCGAGTCAGTTTGTATGTGGGACTATTTATACTGTCCACAATTGGGCGTAAGGGTGGATCTTGTTTATGAATTTTTGGTGCTCCATAGATCCTAGGTATTTTAACATGGAAGGGCTTGAGTTTGTTAACTGTATCTTTGGGCCAGGAAGTGACTTTTTTTCAAAAATTTTCGTGGCTTATTCTTTTGTGTGTTGGTGGGATTGCGATCTATAATTTTGTATGTTGACTGATCTTATAACAGTGTGTGCATTTTGTTTTCATATGTTGTTGTGTCCATCACCACGGTAGCATTTCCTTTGTCTGCTTTTGTTATGATAATCTGGCTGTTGTTTCGTAGCTCTTTTATAGCAATGATTTCCTTATGTGGGATATTATTTTTGGGAGGCTTGAACTTAATTAGGATGTTGGCCACATCTAAACGTATGTTGTTGGCTATTGTTGGAGGCAGGTTGTATATTCCTCATTCGATAGACGCCATTATTTTGGCTTTTGGAACTTGTTTGGGAGTCACAGCAAAATTGTGCCCTCGACTTAAAGCACTAGTGGCTTCTTTGCTTAAGGTGAGCGATGATAAATTCACGACGACGAGGTCTTGTTGTAATTGCGGTCATTGTATAGTGTTGCGTTGTTGAAGATTTTCAAACTTATTTTGGTGCCGGTTTTTGACTCTGTTGAATTCTTTTTTAGCCGTTGCATCGGTGATGTTATCTAGGATCTCCCAAAGTTCCGTATTGAGAATATTATAAAGTGATTCACGTAGTGCGTTGATGGTTGAATTTGATTTTGCTAATTCCAGACGAGTGGCGTTTTTTCTGTTCACGTAATAGCGCTATACTCGCTCGTTTATAAATGCGTTGGGCTTTGGCCGAGTGGAACTTGTTTTTGATTTTAAAACAGTTTGGTATTAAATTGGCGTCTCAGCACCTCTTTAAGAAGGCTAACCTGTTCAGTTGCCGTGCCAATTTTAACTTCCACTTACCATATTGTCGTGTCTTACATATGATATAGTCTCCGTGAAGAATCCAACGTGTGGCCAGACTTATGTGTTCGTCGAACATGTTGTTTATTTTTTAATGGTATATATTAGAACACAGAAACTAAGTAAATAATTAATTTATTAACTTATTGCTGATATTTTGCTAGTGTTATAACCAGCATCTTCAGAGCACAAAAACACAGTTTGTCACAATACGCGAGACTATAACAATATAGTGTAATCAACGGACTAGTTAAACAAAATTGTAGCAGCAACACAAAGACTAGAGTCCTGATTTTTGGCACCCTCTATCTGAAAAAAAAAAATAATAATATTATATAATATGGCTGTATTGACTTGCCTAAGATCTGGGAGACAGTCATCTTAAGAAAAAACTAGTTTTTTTTTTTTTTTTTTTTTTAAGAATCTAGTCTTATGCCAAAAATCAGGACTCTAGTCTTTGCGTTACTGCTACAATTTTGTTTAACTAGTCCATTGATTACACCATGTTGTTATAGTCTCACGTATTGTGACAAACTGTGTTTTTGTGCTCTGAAGATGCTGGTTATAACACCAGCAAAATATCAGCAATAAGTTAATAAATTAATTATTTACTTAGTTTCTGTGTTCAAATATATATTGTTAAAAAATAAACAACACGTTCAACGAACACATAAGTCTGGCCACACGTTTAAGGTGGTAAGATATTCTGGAGGTTGTTGAAGAAGCTTAGAAATGGAGGAAAGAGTGCTGTAAAAGGAGTTAGAGATGATAAAGGTGACATGAAAACAGGAGAAAAAGATATCCTTGAAGTATGGAGTAATTACTTCAAAAAATTGCTAAATGAAACAAGCAGTGATAACACAGCGGTAAAAATACTCAACAGGCATACAGTCAAGAATACATATCATACTTGAAGTAGAAAAAGCCATCAAAGGCTTGAAATGTGGAAAGGCAGTGGGAGTAGATGATATTCGACCAGAAATTCTGAAGTATGGTGGTATAAAAGTCTTACAGTGGCTGCATTGCATAGTTCAGAAAGCCTGGACAGAGGGATGAATTCCTGATGATTGGAGTAGAGCTCTAATAGTGCCCATATATAAAAAGGGAAATAAAAGTGAATGTGAGAATTACAGAGGTATTTCCCTACTGAGTGTTCCTGGCAAGATCTATACAAGTATATTTGAGAAATGGTTCAGAAGAATTGTGGAAGAAAAGCTTGGTGAAGAACAAGCAGGATTCAGGCCAAATAGAGGCTGCCAGGATCAGATCTTAACTTACAACAAACAGTCGAGAAAGCATGGGAATATAACAAAGATCTGTGTTTAAGTTTTATCGATCTGGAAAAGGCATATGACAAGGTGACAAGATAGAAGCTATTCAATACGCTACAGTTATATGGTGTCAATGGGGCATTATATCAAGCAAAACGTAAGTCTGTATTTGAGTTGTAAGTCAGCAGTTAGAATTGATGGAAGTACAGGAAGATGGTTTAATGTTAAATCTGGTGTGAGACAAGGATGAACATTATCCCCTCTGCTATTCATTATCTATATAGATCACATTATGAAGGAAAGTGGTATTAAACATGATATCAGAATTGGAGATGTTAATGTCAGCTCTTTGCTTTATGCGGATGATGTTATACTTCTAAATAAATCCGCTACAAGTTTGCAAGATTCCCTGACTAAATTGAATAGCTGTTGTAATAGATATGGTATGAAGGGCAGCATTAAAAAGACAAAGACAATGAAAATAGGTAGAATTGTTGAAAATGTCAACTGTGTTGTGAACGGAGAACCTGTGGAACAAGTAAAATATTTCAGCTACTTAAGCACGATTTTTAGTGAAGATGGTAAATTAAATATAGAAATAGACAACAGAATCAACAAAGCTAGAAGTCAACTGAATAAATTCATATGGAATAAGAGAGAAATTAGTCGGAACACTAAATTAGCTGTATACAAGACAGTGTTCAAACCACTTTTAACTTATGGATCTGAGAGCTGGGTCAGAAGTAAAACACTTGACCAAAGACTAGAGACCGCAGATATGAGAGTCCTGAGAAAGATTAGAGGCATGAACAGATGGCATCAATGGCAATATCATATTAAAAATGAGGATATTAGGAAAGAACTTGACTTTGTCAGCATCCAGGAATACGTTAGCAGAGCTAATCTCAGGTGGTATGGTCACTTAAACAGAATGGCGAGGAAAGATTAGCAAAACAAGTGTTCTCTTCAGGTTGGTAGGAAAACGACCCAGAGGAAGACCAAGATATAGGTGGATTGATACAGTACAATGTGCCTTAGACGATAGAAATATAAGATCTGATAATGATAATATTGGAGTCTTGACAAGTAATAGACTGATTTGGAGGAAAATTGTAGATAGGAAGTTAGTAATGATGTAAATTTTTCATGTAGTACTATCATATCCTGTACACCCCTCGAGAGTACATGTCAAGAATTTGATGATAATGATGGTTTCATACAGCTGAAAGTTGTGGAGATATGAGTAATGTGTTCTGAAATGCCTTTAATGTATGGGATTGCAATTCTATATACATAATCTCTTCTAATAGGGAATGGAGAAAAGTGGTTGATAATCTTCTCTATTGTTTTGGGATTGTAATTGTTGAAAATGGTAATTTCTTCAATTGCAGCAATTTCTTTTTCAAGCAGTTCAAAACAGGTAACATGAGCTCTTGACAAAAGGCATTTAATATTATTATATTTCTGTGAGGAATGGTGAGTAGAAATGTGGACAGACTGACCAGAGAAAGAAGGTTTCAAAAACCAGATGTTGACAAGGAACCATCCAATTTTCTTTTTATATGGACATCTAGAAAAGATATAGTCCTATTCCTATTTTGATTTTTTGTAAGAAAAAATCTTGTTCTTCATGTGAATTATTCCAAACAGCAAAAAATATTATCCTTAGAGCAAAGCCATAGGGAAGATTTTGGATTAAACATTGAAATTTTTTCTTCCAGTTGTTCTCAATAGAAGTTGGCAAGGATGGGAGAAATTGGAGAGCCCATGATACTTTATTGAAAAACTTTTTATTCCAGAGCAGAATATTCATGAACAACCTGAAGAGGTTTAAAACATCCAATGCAAACTTAAATGAAAGATAAAGGAACATTCATAAAAAGTGAAGCTACTAGTGCAAAGCTTACTATTAATTCTGTGAAGTCTCAAATCTCTAATTTTTGATACAAAGTCACTTATATTTTTAATTTAATATAAAAAAAGAAATAGATAGTTGAGAGAGAGAGGGGGGGAAGGGGGGGGGGGAAGAGTTGAAAGATTCAGTTGTGGAGATATGAGAAATGTGTTTTGAAATGCTTTTAATGTACGGGATTGCAATTTTATATGCATAATCTCTTCTAATAGGGAATGGAGAAAAGTGGTTGATAATCTTCTCTATTGTTTTGGGATTGTAACTGTTGAAAATGACCATTTCTTCAATTGCAGCAATTTCTTTTTTTGAAGCAGTTCAAAACAGGTAACATGAGCTCATTAGAAAAGGCATTTAATATTATATTTCTGTGAGGAATGGTGAGTAGAAATGTGGACAGACTGACCAGAGAAAGAAGGTTTCAAAAACCAGATGATGACAAGGAACCATCCAATTTTATTTTTATATGAGATAACTTATTTAAAGAGTTACTCCAAATCATTTTCTCACAGACATTCTGTTTCTGCCTTATGACTTTTCCACAGGTAATTTTACAGGTACTGTTCTAGTAAGCTGTCCACTATCTCAGCATGTAAAAACATGAACAGCTGACGGCCAAAATCCATATACAATTCAGCTTAAAATTTACCAAACAAATTTCTTATCCTTCTTTTCATTTGCTCTATCTCTGTTCTTTGGAACAGCCTTCTTCATACTGTTTTCTTGAAGTATTACAAGTTGCTCCAGCTGCTCAAGAAACACATCAGCAGCTTTTTTTTCTCCCCAACCTCTTGTGTTTTCATAAAAGTTTTTCAACTGAAGGTGAGTTAATTTCATACATGAATAGGTTTTTTTTTTCCTTTCTTCCTTTTTTTCTTCTCTCTTTCTTTCATGAAAAAAAAAATTTTTATCCCCATGAAAATCTTGCAAACCAGCCAGAAGCACACACACATGCACGTGTGCACACACAATTAACAAATGCAACACACTGATCCCATAGCTTTTGTTGCTTCTGCTACAATTCCAAACCAACACCATCCTCTTGTGATTGGAGATTATCTATAAAAAACAGGTTTCTTGCTTATCTTCAGCAAAATTTGTCTTTTGGCACTCAATATTACAATTTGAAAAAAGAAAAAAAAAGCAATCTATTCGGTTTCAAAGCTATCTTTGGTGGTTTTAGATTAATATAAAAATATATTTCTATATAATTTATGAAAATGTTTGCAATTTCTGTTAAAATATATGCAATTTCTGCTGGTAAGTATCTAGCTGGATATAGAACAAATGAGAAAGAGCTGGAATCCATCAGAGGGTGAGGATATAGTCAGATGTGTTACATGGTAGCAAAGAAGTTTTTGTTATAATTTATTAAAATTTTTACTTTAAATTTATGGAGAATCTAAGCTGGATAGAATGTATAGTCTGTAGTTAATTTGCACTTGGGGAATTTGCACTTAAATGTAATATTTTAGTATAGTTTGTTAGCATTCTTTGTGCAATGTTTGTATAATGGCAGCAGCTGCAATTCAGTTTGCCGATGGCTTTTTGCTGAGTCCTCACCATTTAAGGACTATATTGTACATAACATTCTATAGGATTTTATAATATGTGGTGCTTGCGACATATTAGCACACTCTCAAGAAACATGCAGTAAGACATCAAAAGTTGAGATACAAAAAAGCCATCAAAAACCTGAAATGTGGAAATATAGCTGGAGAAGATGAGATCTCAACAGAAATACTCAAATATAAAGTATAAAAGTTTTACATTGGCTACTATGCATAATTCACAGGACCTGGTGAGAGTGTTGAATTCTAGATGATTGGAGTAGAGCTCCCATAATATAATATACATCTATAAAAAAAAAAATAAAACTGAAAACAAGATTTACAGAGGAATTTCCCTACTGAGTATTCTAGTAAGATTTATGCAAGCATACTTGAGAAAAGTCTAAGAAAAATTGTGGAAAGGGAAACTTGGAAGTGTCGGGATAGGCTGGAGCGTTTAGGAATGGAAGCTGACATCGGGACCGTAGCGGAAGAACTTCGGCGGGAGTTTATGAAAATGAAAACTGACCTTCATCTTCTTCATGAGGAAGTGGAAGTGATCGGTAAGGAGATACTGGAAGTTAAAGCTGAGTTTAATGTGTTAAACAGAGAAATTAGGACTATAGAGATTACTTTAGCTGAAGTAACTAGAACAGGATTACATATGGGTGAGTCTTTGGTGAATGATTCAGTAATAAATAGTATGGGAGTGATTGGGAGTCAACATAATAAAACCACAAGTGGCCTAGAAGAAATGAGATGTAGTGAGAGTGGGGGGGGGTAAGTAATAGAGAGTTGAGTAATGAAGCTGGGAGAGTCATGCTGAATAGTGTAGAGAATGAGTCCATGAGTGTGGACTTGAATGAAGTTAAGAGTGGTAAAATATATGGTGATTCTATGATTAAGGGTATGGAGAGTGGTATGCATGAGGAGTGCTTGGCTGATGGGACAATAGAAAGAGTGGCTTTAGCAATAAAGAGAGGGCATGAAGCAGACAAGATGATAGTTATGGTGGGTACGAATGACCTGAGAGGTAGTATAAATCGGGTAGGAAAAGATTTAAGAACATTATTAGATATTGTGAAGAGGAAAAGTGTCAATGGGAGAATAGTGTGTGTGCTGCCTCGTTTTGACAATTACGAGTTAAGTAGACGAGCAATGATAATGAATGATATGATTGCAAGAATGTGCAGAAAAAGAGATCTGGAGTTTGTTGATGTTTGGAGTGTGTTTGAAGGAAAAAGGCAGTTGTATGCTAGAGATGGACTGCATCTTAACATGGAAGGACATAAGCGATTGAAGAAGTTATTGTTTTCTGAACAGGTTGAAGTTATTGGGCAGGGAAACTAATATTGAAAAGGTTGAGTGTAAGAGAGAGAAACTTTAGCACTGATTGTGTATTTATTGATCCTTATAGGCTGAATAAATTGCAGAAGAGAGGGGATAAAAATCAGCATAGGACTACGGTAGTTAGTGACTTATATATCAGTTCTAAAGCCGGTACAAGATCTAGAGGGAATCTGCAATTTTTGTATACCAATGCTAGAAGCATTCGAAATAAGAGAGAAGAATTTTTGGCATTAGTCAGTGAAATCTCACCAAAAGTTGTAGGCATTAGTGAAACTTGGCTGTCAGCAGAAGATGTGGTCACTGGAATTGAATGTGATGGGTACAGTATTTTCAGGGAGGATAGAGAAGATAGAACAGGAGGAGGAGTACTGTTGATGATAGCTGATGTGTTGCAGCCAAAGAAAGTAGTATATCATGATGATAGACATGTGAATGAGAGTTCATGTGAGGCAGTCTGGTGCGAAATAGTGACCAACGCAACCAAATATACAGTTGGATGCTGCTATAGGCCAGGGAGTACGGGGGGAGATATTGAATTCATGCATCAGCAACTTAGTGCAATGAGTGAAGGCTTGGTGATTATTATGGGGGATTTTAATTACGGTGATATCAATTGGAAGGAGGAAATATCACGTAGCAAAAAGGAAATGGAATTCATACATCTTCTACGAGATAATTACTTGAAACAGCACGTAACTGAAGGGACACGTGGTGTGAGAGTGCTGGACCTGGTTATTGGTTCAGAGGTTATATGCATAAGTAAGGTGTCCTCGTTACCTCCAGTTGGTGAAAGCGATCATGTGGTATTGACTTGGGAGGTTGCAAAATCTGTGGATTTTTCTATTAAGAAGGGGTATGTACGGAACTACAGGTTAGGCAATTATAACAAGCTTCGGAGTGAGCTTGCAGCCATCCCATGGCAGAACATATTGCAAGGGAAAGATGTTAGCAGTGCTTGGGATAAAATCAGCGGGTATCTGAGGAAAGCAATATCAGATTGTGTCCCATGGTTAGGAGGTCAAACAAGGCAGGCATTAGATGGATGAGCAGTAGTATCAAGCTTGAACTGCAAAAAAAGAAAATGTTATGGAGAATTTACAAGGAGAAAGGCGATCAGGACACCCATGAGCAGTACAAGGCTCAAGCTAGGAAGGTTACCAGCATAGTAAGAAAAGCTAAATCAGATTATGAGAAGACCTTAGCCAAAGAGATCAAGGGTAATCCCAAAGAGTTCTTCCACTATGTGGCAAGTAAGAGGAAGAATGACTTCGGAAGGATAACCTTAGTGGGTGCTGATGGTATTGAGGTGACAAAATCAGATGTAATAGTCGAGTTACTGAGTGATCACTTTTCAAAAGTCTATCACCCAAGTGAGGATATCTCTATACCTACAGCAATACCTAATGTGAGAATTGAAGCTAAAGAATCAGAGGTATTAAATATATTGCAAAACTTAAATGCAAACACTGCGGTAGGCTTAGATGGAATATCAGCTCGGGTGTTGCGTGAATGTGCAAATGAATTGTCAACCCCTCTCACCTGGATATTTAACTTAAGTTTGAACTCTGGTATGGTCCCTAGGGAGTGGAAGTTAGGCAAAGTGGTTCCTTTGCATAAGGGTGGCTCTAAAACTGCAGTATTGAATTACAGACCAATCACCATCTCAGGAGTAGTGGTAAAAGTATTGGAAAAGTTGGTTAAAGACAAAATTCAAGAATGGGTGGATCAGGATATGATACTCTATAGAGGCCAACATGGTTTTGTTAAAGGTAGATCCTGCCTTAGCAATCTATTAACTATTCATAATAGAATAACATCTGAGTTGGACAAAGGAACTGGCTACACAGTGGTACTTCTGGATTTTGCTAAGGCTTTTGACAGGATACCCCATAGAACACTGTTACGCAAATTGGAGCAGATGGGAATGGATATTAAATTGGTGATATGGATAGGAGAATGGCTCAGGGAGAGATACCATAAGGTGGTGTATGGAGGAGCCGAGTCCAGAATGAGGCAGGTGACCAGTGGTGTGCCTCAGGGCTCTGTGCTTGGGCCAATGTTGTTTAATTTGTATATAAATGATATAGGAAACGGCTTAAAGGGAGATATTCAGTTGTTTGCTGATGATGCAAAGTTGTGTAGTGCAATAAAAAATCAAGCTGATGTTGAAAGTTTGCAGGAGGATTTAAATAAGCTGGTAAAATGGGCAAAAGAAAATGGATGTCAGTTCAATGTGGAAAAGTGTAAAGTCATGCATTTTGGGATTAAAAGATTACCAGCTGTGTACTACATCGATGGAAAGGTACTCCAAGAGATTGATGAGGCTAGGGACTTAGGGGTATTGGTAGATAGGGAGATGAAGTTCAGAGGACACATTGCTAAGGTGTCCAAGATTGCACATAGGATTACTACTTGATTGTTGAGGAACACACTGACATCCAGAGATAAAGAGGTTATTATTCCCCTTTATAAAGCATTGATACTTCCACATTTGGATTACTGTGCTCAGGTCTGGTCACCTGGATTCCTTGGAGATGAGGAGGCTGTGGAGAGGGTTCAGAGAAGAGTGACCAAGTTGGTGAGTGATATAAAAAATGCTCCCTACATTGATAGATTGAGAGCTTGTGGATTGCAGAGATTGGTTGATAGGCGAAGAAGAGGGGATATGATAGAAACATTCAAATTACTAAAAGGTTTTTATAGGATTGATGCAGGGGAAATGTTTCAGCTGTGTGATAGTGATGGAAGAACAAGAGGTCATCTCTGGAAATTAAAGAAGAGTGTGGTTAACAAAGGTGTCAGAACAAGGTTTTTTGCCTGGAGGGTGGTGAATGAGTGGAATTCATTGCCTGACTTAGTTGTGAGCTCTTCGTCTGTAAATGAATTCAAGAAGAGATATGACAGATATTGTTTTGCTAGTTTGGGTCTCCCGCGATGAGTCTACTGACTCCATGGAGATACCCGTAATAATAATAATAATAATAATAATAATAATAATAATAATAATAATAATCTTAACTTTCTCTACCTTCTATGTTTCTCTTACTTTATCCTTCTATATCCTTTATTAACTCTACTCTACGGATTAGTATTTTTTCCAATACCGGGAGGACTCTGGAAATTTATTTAGATTTATCGACTGCGCCACCAGTGTTCTCCTTATGATATTAGATATAATTATACTTCCCGTAGAGTATGTTCTGAAACTACCCTAAAGCTTAATTAAACAGTCATGGCTAATATTTAATTCCTTCGCACACAGGTCCAGTATTTTTTGGAAACAGTGCTTGCATAAAGATCAGGCGGCACTCTTTGTAAACAAAACAGGCATGTTTATTTAAAACTAAACTGCAAGTATACTATATCATACAATAAAAGGGGCTTCTCTCTTAACTTTACTCTAAGCATAAAATTTCAGCAATTAAATATTAGGATATGCACAGAGTCATGCAACATATTATATCGACACCCAAAGAAAACTATCAGCCCTTCTCATTTCTAGGATTATCATGCTCTATAATTTATAACAAGCATTTCCAACTATATTTGTGAACAAATTATTCTTAGATTAACTTTCCAGTCCTGAACTATGAACTATATTAAGCATAATAAATGTCCCATGGATTCTCTGAAATTCAGAGGCTACATTGCAAAAGTTGTGAAGACATCACATTGGATAATGGCAATGATGCAGAGGATCCAAACATGCAAAAACAAAGAGGTTATGATGCCATTGTATAATGCCTTGATCAGGCCTCATATGGATTATTGTACACAGATTTGGTCACCGGTTGTACATGGTGATGAGATATGTTAGAAAGGGTCCAGAGAAGATTCACAAAGGTGGTCAGTGGTCTTTGGAATGTGGAGTACAAGGGCAGATTGAGAGAATGTAAATTGCAAAGCCTCGTGAATAGGAGAAGGGGGATATAAATGAAACATATATGCTAGTCAGAGGTTGTTATTAGGTTGGCATAATAGAGGAGATTTTTTCATAGAATGGGAGAGGGAGTGTAGAACAAGAAGCCATTGCTGGAAATTGTATAAGGTGGGTGCAAGCAGGGAGTTAGGAGTAGGTTCTTTGCATGGAGAGTGGTTGGTGAGTGAAGTGAAATGCATTCCCTGAGTGTGTTGTGAATGTAGGCACACTGAATCAGTTTAAGGCACAGTTGGATGAACATAGAACTGAAAGATAAGATATGACAATTGATTCCTGACAGAACATATTCATAATAATGCTTTAAGGTAGTGGTTCCCAAACTGTGCGCTGCAAAATATTCCAATATTTTCACTGAAATAACTGCACCAATTGTGCACTGCAACTGTTTAGGCAGATAGGTAGGCCTATGTTCTGACTTTGGGCACCATGGAAAAATCCTGATACACTAAGGGTGCCGGGAACCGAAAAAGTTTGGGAACCACTATTTTAAGGTATAAACAATGCCAAGAGAGAAAATATATATATATATATGTATATATATATTTATTAAATTCACTAATATTTTGCTGATTTTTCTAACCAACATCATCAGAGCAAAATTATAATTGTGATAGGCACACAGCACTAAACTACGTAATTGAGGAAAACAATTTAAATTGTAACTGACAACAGAACTAATGTCTTTACATGGTGCCCTCTATGGGTTGGATAACCACAAAGTTAATTTAGAGAAGTTAGGCTATCATGTCTTAAAATGACAGCCTTCCAGATCCTTGTTGAAGTTAGGAGAGTGCTTCATAGATGCTTATTCTAAAAAAAAAAAAAAAGTCTCTTACACATATAATGACTTCTATGAAATAAAGATGTTTTCTTCCATCTGATCCTATGTGAAGGCATATCCAGAGTATGGTCTGCCAATTACTTGCCATGCTGCATATCACCTGAGGGTACATATCCTCTACAGAAAGAATGGCTTTAGTTGAAAAAATTTTGGTTTAAATGCTATGCAGGATATAAGGAATATTAGTCAGCAGAGTTTTCTTTCAAGAAATTTTTTTTTAAATAAAAAATAGTTGCAAATCAGACAATATGACATATGTTGACAAATGCATGCGCAGACAGATATACTTGTATTAGACTACCAAGACAGTATTTACTACATATTATTAAAAAATTAGGGAAAAACCAAATCACTAACCATCAGATTAATTTTTTGTTAGTGAAAGAATTCTCATGTGTCAAGTAGTGTTATAAATCAAGCATACATTTATCAAAAGAGGACAATATATTTTATAGATATATTTTACAATATATTTTACAGACAGATATATTAGACTACTGAGACAGTATTTACTACCCATTGTTAAAAAATTAGGGAAAAGCCAAATCACTAACCATCATATTATTATTATTATTACCCCGAGACCTCATGGAGTCAAAGACTCATCTGGGAGGTCCTTTTATCATGCACACAGCTTATTATACTGTGGCTTGAACAGATTCAAACTCCTTGCAGACACCACACTCTCAGGCAAGGCATTACAATAATTTACAACTTGGCATGAAAAAAACCTGCCTCTCACTCCCCTACTCATACCCTCTTTATACAGTTTCCAGGGATGACCTCTGGTTCTCCCCTGATCTCCCACTATTTTCTGTAGAATTTCTCCAGCATTGATCCTATAACAACCCCTTACCAACTTGTAGGTCTCTATCATATCTTCCCTCTTCCTCCTGTCTACCAGACTCTGCAAATTACATCTTCTCAATCTTTCCTCATACTCGACATTCCAGAGGTCAGAAACTACCTTAGTCAGTCGCCTTTGGCAACTTTTCAACATCTCTTCATCCTTCTGAAAACCAGGCGACCAAATCTGGGCACAATAGTCCATGTGTGGCCTAATCAAAGCCTTATACAACAGAACAAGAATCTCCCTACTTCTACACGTTAGTGTCCTCCGCATCATTCCCAGAAGCCATTGTCTTGTCTTCACAATTTTGGCATGTGTCCCCTAAATTTCAGTTCCTTATCCACTATCACCCTCAGATCTCTTATTTCTTCCACCTCCAACAATATATCTTCACCAAGTATAAATTCTACATCCCATCTTTGTTTTCCTAATTTTAAAACCTTACATTTTGCAACATTGAACTCACATCCCCATTTCTGAATAAATCACTCATTTATTCAAGTCTTCTTGTAAGGCTGCAACATCTTCACTATTCTTCATGGTTCGTCCCAACTTTGCATCATCTGCAAACAACTGAATATTTCCATCCAAATCTTCACCTATATCATTAATATATAAGTGATAGTTTTAGGGCCATTAAACAGTAATGGCCCTAAAACAGACCCCTGAGGCACTCCACTATTGACTTTCCTTTTCCTGGATATCGCTCCCCCCCCCATATACAACTTGTTGATACCTATCAGATAGCCAGTCTCCAAACCAATGCACTAATCTAATATCCAACCCCATCTGCTCTAGTTTGACTATCAATTTATTATGAGGTACTCTATCAAAAGCCTTTGCAAAATCTAAGTATATTACTGTGTATCCTTCTCCTCTGTCCAAGGAAGCAGTCACCTTATTGTAATAAGTAAGTAGATTACTAAAACATGACCTCCCTTTAGCAAATCCATGCTGCCCATCAAAGATAATACCACTGTTCATATTTAAAATAAAATGTTATTAATAATTAATAAAATAATCTTTTCAACAAGTGTGTTTTTGTGTCCCTAAATTTATAAATATGTATGCTGATCACCGTGTAATCTTCAAAGATAGAATAATACCATTGTTGTCAACCCAACTCTGGATCCTAGTTCTTACAAGTTTCTCCAACAACTTAACCACAACACCTGACAACACACAGATAGGCCTATAGTTTGATGCTTGAGTTCGATCACCTCCTTTATGAAGTGGCATAATCTTGTCCTCCTCCTTCCACTCCTTAGGAACTTGACCGAGTGCAAGAATCGTATTAAAAAAATATGTCAAGGCAGGTGTCAACTCCCTGGCACATTCCTTCAGAATATGTGGGGATATATTATCAAGTCCCACAGCCTTATTAACATCTAGTTTACTAAACTCCCCATTCACCTCTTGCTCACTTACAGTCATTCTCTCCTCCCCATCATCTACTTCTCTCAATCTCTCATTGAAGTCACATTCACAAGATTGAAAGACCTTTATGAACTGCTCATTAAGTATCTCCACCACACATTCTGCAACAGCTGTCCTTATACCATTTTCTCCTATCTATGTCATCGTTCCATAATCATTCTTTTGCTGGCTACATATCGAAAGAACTCCTTAGGATTCTTTCTGGCTTCATTAGCTAACTGCTGTTCATACCTCTCTTTAGCTACCCACACCAACCAAGTCACCTTCCTTGCTTGGTCTTTGTAGACCTCATTGAATTGGTTCTTTCCACTTCTTTTATGCTGCCTCCACAATGCCCTCTTTCTCTGTATTATGCTTAATCTCTTTATTCATCCATCTCACACCTACCTTATTTAACCTTCTCACCCTTGGAATACATTTAGACATTGCATCTACTAGATAGTTTTTGAAAATCCACCAAGCTGCATTGATCTCTTTTCCAGCTAACTCCTCATTCCATGCTACACCCGCAAGCTGTCTCCCGAGCTCTTCGTAATCACCCCGCCCCCTTGTAGTTCCATGTATACCCTATTCTCACAGAGGTCCTCACACTGCTGGAAACCACCCAGGTAATCACCTCATGGTCACTCTCACCAATTGGTGGATGATTTGACACCTCATTTATAATTACATCCTCTGATGAGATGACCAAATCCAAGACCCTTAATCTTTGTGTGCCCTCTGTTACATACTGTCTGAGGTAGTTATCCCTCAAAAACTCAAGCAACTCATTTTCTTTACTTCCATAATAAATTTAGTTTAATCCTTTATCCCAGTGAGAGCAAATAAAGTTTGCACCTGAAAATATCTTCAGGACTGAATATAGTGTTGTACTATCTTACATGGGTAAGTAGTGCAACACCACAGGGCAACTCGTAGCAAAGATGTGTTGAGCAAGCTACCAACACTCCTATCCCAGTATCTCCCATAATGCAAAACACATCTCCTTGTGGATATGTATACTGTTATGCATTAAGGGATTGGTCACTACCCAGACTAGTTTCGGCCTTTATTGAGGTCCTACTGTCTTACCCAGGTGTTGTACTATCTTACCCAAGTAAGACAGTACAACACTATATTCAGTCCTGAAGATATTTTCAGGTGCAAACTTTGTTTGCTCTTACTGGGATAAAGGATTAAACTAAATTTATTATAGTCTAACCTAGTGAAAAATAAACTTTTGACATCTTTCACTAAATCCAGAGTAATTTAATAAAAAAGGTGGTAAATCTTTTGGCAACTTCTATGGTAAAGATGACTATGCTACTGCTTCTGCCTGGTATCTCCAACTCTGGGCCTGGCTCCCACTGAAGAGACCACAATAAAGGTCGAAACTAGTCTGGGTAGGCCAATCCCTTAATGCATAACAGTATACATATCCACAAGGAGATGTGTTTTGCATTATGGGAGATACTGGGATAGGAGTGTTGGTAGCTTGCTCCACCTTTGGTACAAGTTGCCCTGGTGTTGCACTACTTACCCAGGGAAAATAGTACAACACTATATTCAGTCCTGAAGATATTTTCAGGTGCAAACTTTGTTTGCTCTCACTGGGATAAAGGATTAAACTAAATTTATTATAGTCTAACCTAGTGAAAAATAAACTTTCAACTTCTTTACTTCCAGTTGCTATCTCATTATTCCAGTCTATATTGCCATAATTAAAATCGCCCATAATGATCACCCTTTTCTCATTTGCTCGGCTAATTTGATTATACATTTCATTATCACCACCATCCACATTACCTGGTCTATAACAACATCCAACCAAATATTTGATTCCATTCACCTCTATCTCACACCATACTGCCACAAAACCACTGGCACTATTTCCCTCTTGCATCTCTACTTTGTATGGACATAATGCTATCTCTATCATCAATAGCACTCCCCCTCCCTTTTTACCCCGTCTATCCTCACCAAACACATCATAACCTTCCATCTCTATTCCTGTCAGGATGTCGTCCTCTGCCAACCATGTTTCACTTATTCTGACAATCTTTGGGTGAACAGATGCAATTAATGCAATCATTTCATCTGCCTTGTTTCTTATACTTCTAGCATTTGTATACAAACACAACAGCTCATTTCTGGATCTACAGCTAGTTCCACTGATACCACTCACCTCAGACTGGGGCCATTTCTGCTTATTCATTTTAAAACCCTTTTCAATTCCAATTGTTTCCTCTTGATCCCAGGTCATCCCATTCCTTTCCTGTCTACACATGCTCTCACCTCCTCTTGGAGCATCCACCTTTCTCATGCTGTGTACCCCTGTCCACCTGAGCCTCCCCATTTCCCTGCTCCTCTTGCACACCCATTCTCTCATTTTCTATGCTCATACCACAAACTTCTTCATTCATAACCACCTCTTCAATCTCTCCTGTCTTACTCTACTGCTCTTCCACATCACTTTCCGCTTGATCTGATTCATTCTCTCTCAATTTACTTACTTCTCTACCTTCCAGCAGCAGTCTCTCCAAGCGAATCACACCATAACCACTCAAATGCAGTCCATCACTCCCATACAGTTCATTTCGTCCTTCAAACTCATTCCATACATTAACAAACAGTATTCCCATCTCCTCACACATTTCAGCCAGCATATCATTCATAATCCTTGCTCTCCGCCTCATCTCACCACAGTCATACCTAGGCAACACGCTGACTACCCTTCCTGTCACACTATTCTCTTTTGTCCTTCTAAACAGCCTCCTGATATCCATTCTGACGTGCTCTTTGTCCTCTGTCAAATCATTCGTGCCGATTAAAACCATCAACTCCTTTGCTCGCTCTCTCCTCATCTCCAATGCCTCAATCACTCTACCCATTTTACCGCCTGGAAAACATACCTTGTGCATCCTATCATCCAGCACACCTTTAATAATGGAGTCGCCATCTCATCTTTCGTGCTATCATGATTTGTTTTAATAGTTTTTACCCGAATTTTTTAAATTTCATTCAGCATCCACTTCATCTCTTTCCTCATTCAATCCAATTCAACTTCCGAATCTCACATCACATTCTCTCTATTATTCAATCTTTCACATTTTCTAACTCTCGACCCCCTCTTCTCACTTTCAATCTCATTCATTCTTCTGTGCTTCCATACTTTCGGTCCAACATGCGTCCAACTTTCGCTGTCATTCATTCTTTCGGTTTTTTCCACTTTCGATTCCTGCATCACGTCATTTCAAGTTTCATTCGTTCTCTCAATTTCATTTCCTTCTGCCACTCTCGCCTCACTTTTGTCTTTTTTAACATCCGTTACGGTTTTTAAATCACTCGTTTTCTTTTTTTACTGATTTTTTAACATTCTTTTGCCTCTCTTTCACATCATCTTTCTTTTTCGAATGTGCGTGCATTTTCCCCACGACATTCTCGCTACTAACACTTTCTGTCATCAATTTCATATTTGCATTCATCAATTCCTCGTTCAGGTCACACTTTGCACACACCGTCCTTCCATCCATCTTAAACTCTCCTGCATCCATCCACAAATCATTTATGTAATCGAAAGAATACATATAGCACACCTCACACTTAACGAAACAACTGAGGTCTAAATTAAATTCATAGAATGACAAAGTCGCCGCCATGTTTCGTCTGCCGGTTACTTCTCTAAGGTCTAATAATAACGAATTAGAATAATAAATTTAGTTTAATCCTTTATCCAAGTGTGTGCAAACAAAGTTTGCACCTGAAAGTATCTTCAGGACTGGGGTAAAGTGGTACAACACCGGGCAACTCCTTGCAAAGGTGGAGCAAGCTACCAACACTCCTATCTCAGTATCTCCCATAATGCAAAACACATCTCCTTGCGGATATGTATAAGGTTATGCATTAAGGGAAGGGCCACTACCCACACTAGTTTCGACCTTTATTGAGGTCTCTTCAGTGGGAGCCAGGCCCAAGTGGAGATACCAGGCAGAAGCATTAGCAAGGGCCTCTCCTTCTCCTCCTCCTCAATGCATAACTTTATACATATTTGCAAGGAGATGTGTTTTGCATTATGGGAGATACTGAGATAGGAGTGTTGGTAGCTTGCTCCACCTTTGCAAGGAGTTGCCCGGTGTTGTACCACTTTACCCCATTCCTGAAGATACTTTCAGGGGCAAACTTTGTTTGCACACACTTGGATAAAGGATTAAACTAAATTTATTATAGTCTCACCAAGTGAAAAATAAACTTTCAATGAATTAGTAATTAAGTTTAGGCAAATGAAAATCCCCCACACTAATAATGCTGGTAGCGCACAACTTTTTCCCATGTGTCAAGCAGTTCTATAAATCAAGCATACATTTATCATAAGAGGACAACATATTTAAAAAAAAAATAAACTGATTTCTTTTCTCTTTAAATACATGTTATTGTGAATAAGATATGTTAATGTATGAATATTATTTCAAGTTTGAACTTATGGTGCTTGAGTTTATTTTTATTTCTTTCTTTCTTTATTTATTTTTAGCAGATGTTTCTACACATATGGAAAGCATTTAATCACATCCCGTTTTCCAACATTATGACTATCATTATTTGTTAACATTAATAAAGGATTCTTCGAAAGAAGACCTGGAATCATTTTGCTATATACATGATGCATTTAGTATTAGGAAATCATTGTGCATTCCAAAAAATAAACACATACTAGCCTACCAAAAATCATTGAATACTTCTTAGGATTGTAGCAAAATGAATTTAACTATGCAATACACAAATTGTTTGGACTCTAAAGGAGATCACCAATTCTCTCAGAAGTCATTTTGTTCTTGTATGTAAAATGACAACACACAACAGTATTTTAAAGGAAAATTCTAATCAGATTTTATATGAGAAAATGTAGAATTAAGCATTCCTTAGTCCACATTTTTTTTTTTATATATTACTCCTACACGAAAAGTAGATCCTATAGCAAATAAATATTGTGTGATCAGTGGCAGGGGTCATGAGTAGAGAAATCTGTTGATATACTTCTTGAACTGTTGGAGGTTGCAGTCCTTTGGAAATGCTTCACGGTGGAGGTTGTTCCATGAAATTCAGGTGGAAGGAATAAAAGACGACTGTGAGCAGCAGGTTCAGTGTGTATGTTCCTATAGTTCAACTGTAAAGGAATGTTCAGTAGCTGATGGTTGAGTTCCTGTTGATCTGACAGAAATGGGAGGAATAATGGATGCTTCTTCTGCAGAACAATGACCATGGAAATATCTGTAGAAGGGGAAACAATGCAGAAACTGATCTTCTATGGAAAAGTAGATGAAGAGAGTCTGCAAGAGATGTGTCATTAATCAACTGAATTGTCTTTTTCTGAACAGCATCAAGAATGTTTAGGTACACCACCCCAAACAGGAGAGCATTATTCCAAAATTAGTTGGATTTGGGATTCATATAGAGTAACTAACTGGTCAGAAGAGAAGTACTCTTGTAATTAGAAAAGGATGCCAAGTTTTTTGGAAATTGTGGATGCTACAGAAGTGATATGATTGTGTCAGGAAAGGCTTGAAGTAAGAGTCAGTCTGGGAAGAGAGTTTTGGTCTTGACTGTTGAGCTAAGCATTATCAAAAGTAAGTATGATTTGAGGTATTCTTATAACAAGCAAAACTGTGTTTTGGAAGCATTCAAGTTGACTAGTTTCATCCCAATCAAGACTACTGTAGAGATCAGTGTTTGGGGCACTTATTACAGATGATCTTGAAGCTTGAAATGTGTGAGCACTGCAAGGCTTGTCATATAAGTAGATGACTGGTATGCTATCATCAGCAAAGTTATGAATAGGGTGGGCAAAATGACAGAGTCCTGAGGAACACTGGCATTGTCAGGAAAGTCTGAAGAGAGAGAGAATACCATCCATAAGGGATCAATTTCAGAGAAAACTGGCAATTCAATTACAAAAGGATGAAAGTAGTTAGTCCAAATGATGGTGACTTGTTGAGAAGCTCTCGATGCTAGATCCTATCAAACGTTTTGAAGATGTCAAGAGCAATGACAGACCTTTCTCTAAACTTTTGGGTCCAGAGGTGTGTGTGTGTGTGTGTGTGTTACATAGGGCAGAAGATTTCCTGTAGATCTGGATTGGAAAAATCCATACTGGTTGTCACTAATTAGATGGCAGTTCTCAAGGTGTTGAAGAAGAAATTTACTGTTGACAGCCTTCTCGATTACTTGAGACAAAATTGATGAGAGAGAAATAGATCGATTAAGCTTGGTAACAAACTGAAGAAATAGAAGTCAACAGACGATAGCAAGTCCAAAATACTTAGAGGAGCTGACACTCAAGAAGGCTAGTTATCTTCCTATCTGACCTAGGAAATTTATTTGGGGATATGTTCGGCTATAAAATCCATCCTGAATAGACGTTCTTTCCATTTCTCTCTATATTCCTTGATCTTTTCATTTACATTACAAATATCTAGCACTTTTTTGATGTCTTCATTTCTTATATGGTCCAATTTTGTGCATCCTTTAATTGCCTGTAAAAAGATCATCTCTGCAGCTTGAATTTTACTTTCTTTTTTTTTTTTTTTAACCGTCTGTGTTTCTAAACCATATAATAGAGTGAGAGTGTCCATTACTGTATAAAATTTTAGTTGAGTTTCTCATCTTGTTTTTATATTTAGTGTCCTTTTAATTGTTCCACAGATATTCTGAAATTTCTTTTATTTTTTAAATTTTCATCTTTTAGATATGTTATTACGCAGCCTAAATAATTAAACTGTGTCATTTGTTCTAATATTTTATTTTCTATAATGATTTCTGATCTAACATGGTCTCTTATATATATATATATATATATATATATATATATATATATATATATATTGTGTGTGTGTGCGTGTGTAATTAATTTTTTAACTTGGGGATACTGTATATTAGGGTTACCAAGTAATTTTATAAGCTTGGTTATTTAACTCCTAATCACTATTCTTAGTATTTTCCCATAATGTAAAGCACATCTCACTAAAAGATGTATACTGCAATACATTATGGGTGGGGTCACTACTCAGACTGGTTTCAACCTTTTTTGAGGTCTCCTCAGTGAGTCGCTAGACCCTAAATACCAAGGTTTTGACAATTCACATTTATGTCTTTAGGGGTGAAGCAAGATGCGTTTCATATTCCCTGCTATCTGTTGTGGTTACAGTGAGGGTAAAATTTATGAGCAATTTGCTCGCCCTGAATGGGCATGGAGATTATGCATCGCTATAGGAGGCTAATATAGCTTTTGGTCTTCTATATTTGAATATGTCCATTGGATCGTATGCTGCAGCTTGCTGAACCAAATCTTTAGGATGTGTGGACGTCTTGAGGAAAAACTTGGATGCTAAGGATTGTAGAAAAGAGAAAATATACGGAATATTTGTGTCTGTGTGGAGTTGATTGTTTCTAACATACCACGGGGCATTCAGAATCATTCTCAAGCACTTGTTCTGCACTCGCTGTATTTTGATAATGTTAGTATTAGAGGTGTGGCTCCAGGCTGGAGAGGCATAGGTGATTATAGGACGAATCATCATCTGGTATAGTTGCAATTTGATTCTGTTGCTGAGCTTGCTATTTCTATTAATTAGCGGATAGATCTGAGCAATGGCTTTAGATGCTTTTGCGCAAGCAGACTTGATGTGTTGGTTGAAAGATAGCTTTTTGTCAAGAATTACACCCAGGTAATTTGTTTCTGTCTGCCAGGGAATTTTAGTATTGAATAGTAACACATCTCCTGCAGGAGACATTGGCCTTTTTGAGAAAAGAACTGCTGAGCTTTTCCAGGGAGTTGACTTCCAGTCTCCACTTGGAGAACCAGCCCTCCAGCTTTTGAAGGTTTTCTTGAAGCTTTCTGTTAATGAAATGGGATCTGAGAGATCTGGTTAGTATTGCCGTATCGTACACATACAGGGCCAAAATGGAAGTCATCGGATTGTGTGGGATGTCTGACATGCATACAGAAAACAGCAATGGAGCCAGTAGAGATCCCTGCGGCACTCCAGCAAAGATATGGTGCTGGGACGATGTAGAACCGTTGATTTTCACTTGCATTGATCTATTCTGAAGATATGAATGGATTAGATGAACCATTTTTAGTGATGTACTGGCTGAGATAAGTTTGTGCAGGAGACCAAAATGCCAGATTTTGTCAAATGCTTTGGATAGGTCTAGGAAAACAGCTCCCGTACACTGGTGCCAGTTGTAGCTGGTGGTGATGTATTCGACAATTCTGTGGATTTGCTGAGTAGTATTTTGGTGATGCTGAAAACCAAATTGTTCTTTAGGGAGGATGTTTAGGTCATTTACTGAGGTTTGGAGTCACGAGAGGATGACCTTCTCTGCAACCTTACCCAGATAGAGATAAGACTGATTGGATGATAATTTTGTGGTAGGTGCGAGTCCTTGCCTGGCTTATGAATAGGAATTACATCAGCCAGTTTCCAGGTGGAAGGAAAATAGTGAAATCTTAAGATTGCATTTATTATACTGATTAGGTGCACTACAGCTTTCCGAGGCAGCAGCTTGATCAGCCTGTTTGAGATGCCATCTGGTCCAGGAGCTTTATTGTTCTTAAGTTTTTTAATAATATCATATAATTCAACAGGTGATGTGGGTGCAATATGGTCAGCACTGGTATATGGGAGATTTAAAGCATGTCTGACCTATCTGTGGATTTTGTACAAGTGATTGAAATCTAAGTTGTTATAAGAGGGTTTGCACTGCTCTTCAAGAGACTTTAGTATGGCTTCTGCCTTATCTACATCTGTGTGAACTAAGCCCTGGTTTGAGATTATGGGGGGAGGACTGTTTTTATTTCCGATGTTTCTCAGTAACCCCCAGATAGAGTGATCAATAGGAGAGATAGAGGATAACTTTTTATCCCAAACATGGTTTCTATGAGTTTTAAGTGCATCTCTAACTGCCCCATTTATCCTGTTTAGAGCTGTTTTATCTTGTGGTGCATGCATGTTACGGAATCTTTTCCTAGCTCTGTTTTTGTCTCTGATCAAGTTCATGATGTCTTCAGGCAAACGATCTGGCTTGCGGGCAGATTTGTAGGAGGTAGCTACCTTTATAGCAGAATTAATTTGTCATGTGAGATTTGTAACTGCAGTTTCTACTTCTTCTTTTGTGCTTACGTGAGGAACAGGTCCAATATAATTCTTGAATGCTGCTGACAGTCTTTCCCATGTGTGAAAAGTGAGAAGGAGGACACAGGTATTCTTGATTTCCCAGCTGTAGTAGAATTGGATTGTGATCGGATGATAGTTCATCCATAGATATGATGCTGTATTGAAGTTTAATATCCTGCAGGATAGCTATATCCAGGATGTCAGCAATGCCGAACGTACTGAGATGAGTTGGTTCGGTGGGGCCTGCCACAACAGCGTTGCTCGATCCTAAGTAATTGGAAAGGATGCAACCATTCTTGTTTGTGGTTGTAAAATTCCACGCAGGATGCTTGGAATTCAGATCCCCGGCAATAATGGTGGGCTCTCTGATGCATAAGATGGCATTTAGGTCAGAGTGAAGTAGAGATTTTTGGGGAGGGTTATAAGCTGAGAAGATTTTCAGTTTGCCAGTGGAGCTGGTGACTACTTCCACGCCTGTGATCTCAAGGTTAGTGGTTGAAGGATTGCTCACAGAGTGGTGCTTAATGTAGTTTTTAATGAAGATGGCAGTGCTGCCGCCTCTGTAGAGTAGTCTGTCATTTCTGTATAGGTGATAGCCCCTTATTGTAGGATTGTCTGAGGGTCTTAAATGAGTTTCACTGATTAAAATAACATCTGGTTGATATCTATATGTGAAATCTCGGAGTTCCAGAATTTTGTTTTTGAGGCCATTTGCATTCCAAGCAACTATCTGAAGAGATGCTGGAATGAGTTTGTTACTATTCATTTATGAGAGCTGTGAGGATGACCTGCATTTCACGAAGAAATCTTTTAGTGGAGGTATCAGTAGGGTTTGATAGGCTGAAATTTTGTAGCATGTTTGCTAGTGAGGCCATAATAACAGCTGTTAGATTTTTAGGTGCTGTTGGTTGATTTTGTTCTGGTATTGATCTATTTGTACGGGTCACATTGGCATAACTTCTTGTTTGCTTTTGGGTGTCTCCAACTGTCGTCGCTGAGTCTCCGGTTTTGATGCCTGGGCCTCTGTTGTTCTGATACTGTAGGAGGAGGGCTGATTGACTGCCTCCATCCGTCTGTTCTTTGGGTGCTGAGTACATCCTATGTAATTCGCAGGATGAGGGCCACCGCAGTTGGCACATTTGGCCGAGGTGGTCCTCGGCTTAGTGCAGGTATTGGTTGGGTGGCTGTCCCCACATTTCAAACATATCTATATTCTGCTCTACAAAGATTCTGGGCATGGCCAAATATCTGGCACCTGTGGCACTGCCCAGAAGATGATCTTTTTCGGAGTGGTTCTGGTGTGATGATGAGACCACAAACTGTTTTTAAGTTGTAGATATCCTTGTATATTTTATGAATCTCAACTAGGACTAATGGCATAGGAGTCTTGTCTGCTTTGTACATTCTGCTGACCTTGACTGGAGGCAGATCCTGATAATTCAGGTCAGCAGCTATTTCTGATGTGTCAATGTCTTCACAGACACCACGAAGGACCACTTTTAAGTTTTTTTTCGGAACTGAGCGCAAAGGTATGATACTGGATGCCTCTGTCGTCCAGGTCTTTGGTCAACCTATAATCTGTCACTGTTGCTGGCTGGATCTTTATGCCTTGATCCATGTTTTTGGCCTTAATGAAGCCAATGTGCAGATTGGACATTGTGGATCTTAAAGCTGCCCACTTCTGCTTTTCTCTAAGGATGATCGGAGGCACCTTTTCTTTGGGAGAAATAGCGGCGTCCGAACCCCGAGAATCCTATTCCATTTCATTATTGTCACTGTGTGGATCTTCTGTTGTTCTTTGCTTTTTGCGTGCTCGCACTTCTATAAAGTCTCAAGGAGTAGAATGCACTGAATCTGACTGACCTTCTGCGATAACGTCTGTGACACTTTCCGGGGGAAATGTGTTGTACAGTTTCACTTTTCCCGGCCAAATTATTGTTAAGTAGTTCACCTAGTCTTATAAATTCTTTATATACCTCTTCGAATATTGTCTCATTTAGCTGTTTTTCCATGACTATCAATGTGAAGTATCTATCTAAAAAAAAAAAAAAACCGCTTACCGGCACTGCTTCAGGACTCTGTACTGTTTTGGCAAAAGCACTGAATCCAAAATTACATGATATTTAAGACATATAATATAATAAAATCACCACAATTCCAAAACTGACCGAGCGGTGGACATCACTATCGCGCTCATCCATTCATCATCATACGCCTACTCAAATCTTCCATACCAAGGTTTTAGTAATAGAGAGCCTTATCAACTTTACCTATAGAAGTTGCTGCAAGGTGTTTTTATTTTTAATAAGAATCTCTGGAGGAAATATAAATGTAATTTTTTTTTAACTTGGGAATACTGTATATTAGGGTTACCAAGTAATTTTATAAGCTTGGTTATTTAACTCCTAATCCCAAGTATGCAAACAATTAAGTTTGCACCTGAAACATAGTTCAAGTCTAAAGATGGTACAACACCAGGGCAACTGATTGTAAAGGTGGGTAAAGCACTGATCACTATTCTTAGTATTTTCCCATAATGTAAAGCACATCTCACTAAAAGATCTATACTGCAATAAATTATGGGTGGGGTCACTACCCAGACCGGTTTCAATCTTTTTGAGGTCTCCTCAGTGAGTAGCTACACCCTAAATACCAAGGTTTGACAATTGCCATTTATGTCTTTAAGGGTGAAGCAAAATGCTTTTCATATTCCACGCTATATGTTGTGGTTACAGCGAGGGTAAAATATGCAGTTTGCTCGCCCTGAATGGGCATGGAGATTATGCATCATTATAGGAGGCTAATATAGCTTTTGGTCTTCTATATTTGAATATGTCCGTTGGCTTGTATGCTGCAGCTTGTTGAACCAAATCATTGGGATGTGTGGACGTCTTTAGGAAAAACTTGGATGCTAAGGATTGCAGAAAAGAGAGAATATAGGGAATATTTGTGTCTCTGTGGAGTTGGTTGTTTCTAACATACCACGGGGCATTCAAAATCATTCTCAAGCACTTGTTCTGCACTCGCTGTATTTTGATAATGTTAGTATTAGAGGTGTGGCTCCAGGCTGGAGAGGCATAGGTGATTATAGGACGAATCATCATCTGGTATAGTTGCAATTTGATTCTATTGCTGAGCTTGCTATTTCTATTAATCAGCGGATAGATCTGAGCAATGGCTTTAGATGCTTTTGCGCACGCAGATTCGATGTGTTGGTTGAAAGATAGCTTTTTGTCGAGAATCACACCCAGGTAATTTGTTTCTGTCTGCCAGGGAATTTTAGTATTGAATAGTAACACATCTCCTGCAGGAGACATTGTCCTTTTTGAGAAAAGAACAGCTGAGCTTTTTCAGGGGGGTTGACTTCCAATCTCCACTTGGAGAACCAACCCTCCAGCTTTAGAAGGTTTTCTTGAAGCTTTCTGGTAACGAAGTGGGGGTCTGAGAGATCTGGTTAGTATTGCCGTATCGTCTGCATACAGGGCCAAAATGGAAGTCATCAGATTGTGTGGGATGTCTGACATGTATGTAGAAAACAGCAATGGAGCCAGTAGAGATCCCTGCGGCACTCCAGCAAAGATATGGCGCTGGGACGATGTAGAACCGTTGATTTTAACTTGCATTGATCTGTTCTGAAGATATGAATGGATAATACCAAGGTTTTAGTAATACAGAGCCCTATCAACTTTATAGAAGTTGCTGCAAGGTGTTTTTATTTTTAATAAGAATCTCTGGAGGAGATATAGATGTAATTAATTTTTTAACTTGGGGATACTGTATATTAGGATTACAAGTAATTTTATAAGCTTGGTTATAAAATTATTGGTAATTTTATAACCAAGTAATTTTATTTTTAATAATAATCTCCAGAGATTCTTATTAAAAATAAAAACACCTTGCAGCAACTTCTATAGGTAAAGTTGATAAGGCTCTGTATTACTAAAACCTTGGTATTTAGGGTCTAGCTACTCACTGAGGAGACCTCAAAAAAGGTTGAAACTGGTCTGGGTAGTGATCCCACCCGTAATGTATTGCAGTATACATCTTTTAGTGAGATGTGCTTTACATTATGGGAAAATACTAAGAAGAGTGATCACAGCTTTACCCACCTTTACAATGAGTTGCCCTGGTGTTGTACCATCTTTAGACTTGAACTGTTTCAGGTGCAAACTTAATTGTTTGCATACTTGGGTTTAGGAATTAAATAACCAAGCTTATAAAATTACTTGGTAACCCTAATATATATATATATATATATATATATATATATATATTTGAAAAAAAATAGATTTAATGACTCCAAGACCGAGATAACATATAAAGATTTTAATGATAAATACTACTAGTTTCGACATATAGCAGCCTTCTTCAGGTATTTATAAAGGAAAGGAATACTAATAAACATTGAATTATTTAAACAAACTGGAAATTACAGGTACAAATTGCCTCACATAATCGATACATAAAAACGTTGTATTTTTCAAGTTGTTCCAACTGCCGTGCCATTGTTTGTTGCAATTGTGCGTGCAAGTTCACGTGAACGCCAATATTGAATAACTGCAGCATGGCTATCTGGGATGTTATAACTTAAATTATTATTTAAGTGGACCGGGTTCAGTAGGATTTCCCTTGATTCTACGATTTTCCTTTCAAACTCATCTTCACAGCGAAAAATATTTTCTGATCTATTCCAGCATACAGAGTGGCTTTGTTGGTCATCATTAGGATTATTTGAAAAAAGAACATGACTGGATAACGAAGTTGCATGAGATCTTTTGTATGAGATGTCTCTCTTATGCTCTTCTATGCATTGTTCAATAGATTTGTTAGTTTGACCAAAGTATGGGATATTGCAATCACACCACAATTTATATACTCCAGGGTACTTAAGGTTGTGATGAGTAGGTTTTGGATGGCTGATTAGAGAGCGGATTTTTGGAAGTGTGGTGAAGAAGGTCCTGATATTATATTTTTTAAGGACTTTAGCTATTTTCTTAGAGACTGTGCTAATGTATGGAATGGAGATGCTACCTTTAAAATTAACAGTCTCTGTTGTGCACTGCTTAGGAGGGTTCAGAAGAAATTTCTTAATTGTTTTTTCAGAGTATCCATTTTGTTTAAAAATAAGAGTGAGGTGATTCATTTCTTTTTGTAGTTCATCTTGTTCATTTAAGAGAGAATGTGCTCTGTGTCCTAAGGTAGATATAATTCCAAGGTTTTGTGGTGGAAAATGATGAGAAAGATTATGCAGATATCTATTGGTATGCGTAGGTTTTCTGTACATAGAGATTTTTAATCTTTCAGAGCATCGTGTAAGCATAACATCCAAAAAAGGTAAAGAGTTATTATTTTCTATATCAGCAGTAAATTTTATATTAGGATGTTGGATGTTTAGATGACGAAGAAAATCTGTGAGAGCTGTGTGCCCGTGATTCCAAATAATGAATATATCATCAACATATCTTTTCCAAACTTTTGGTTTAAATGAGAAGGAAGATATGGCTTTCTTTTCAAAGTCTTCAAGGAAGATGTTAGCTAGCACTGGGGACAAAGGGTTGCCCATTGCCAGGCCCTGTTTTTGTTGGTAAATGGAGTCCTTATATCTGAAGTAACCAGAATGAATGCAATGCTTTAATAAACTGAACATTTTTTTGGATAATTTGTCCTGTAGTAATGTAAGTACCTCGTCCGTAGGAACGTTAGTAAATAAAGATATAATGTCAAAACTAGCTAGAATATCATTATCATCGATGGGAATATCTTTAATATAAGAAACAAAATCTGTGGTGTTTTTGATGAAAGATGAAGATTTATTGGAGAAACACTTGAGGTACTTTGCTAAATATTTTGAAAGTTTATATGTAGGTGAATCAATTCCTTCCACAATTGGGCGAAGAGGGATGTTTTCTTTATGAATTTTTGGAACTCCATAGATGTGTGGGATAAGAGGATGTAGAGAGCGTAATGAGAGGCGAATATTATGAGGAAGTTCACTCGCAGTCTTTAACAAGTTGTTTGTACGGTTTTGTAATTCTCTTGTAGGATCTTCCTGAAGAATTGAATATATTGAACTATCTTCAAGTAATTGAAGCATTTTGTTGTGGTAATCTTCAGAGTTGAGGATGACCGTAGAGTTGCCTTTATCTGCAGGTAACTGTTTTAGATTTTTTAGGGCTTTTCTTTCAGCCACTGAAATATTATCTGTTGGAGGTTTGGCATTATTTATAATAAAAATCGATTCAATACGAAGAAGTTTCGCCAAATGATTAGGAATGAGTGAACTTGCTTTTTCTATTTTTGTAAGAAGAGATTCTTTAGGGATAAATTTTGGTGAGGGAATAAAATTGAGACCTTTGCTAAGAATATTCGTTTCTGCATCCGTTAACATATGAGAAGATCTGTTCACTACAACCTTTTTAGGATTAATACGGGCATCGCTATGACCAGATCTGTTTTGTGTCCTTATTAGATTATTAAATTTCTTGATATGAGTATATTTATTCTTGTTTTGTATTCGTGTGCTTGTGCTTCACTGTTAATGATAAAATCATGTAAGTTAACACTATCCATAATTTCTTCAAGTTTTTGAGTTAAAGATCTTTTAGTGCTGAACAAAAAAGCTAAACCACGTTTTGTGTCTAATTCTTTCGCTGAGGAGATCCATCTTAGCTTTACGATAGATTCTTTTAGCGCGTTCCGTTGTTATCTTTTCTTTAAAAGAGATGAAATTGGGAAAAACTGCATGGAACTTACAACGTTTGAGGAAAACTAACCTGTTTATTTTCAATCCTATTTTCTTCAATGTTCTTTTAAAATTGCTTTGTATTTTCATTAGAGACGCCTCGTCGTTTAGGCTATAGATGTGGCGATCAGCTTTTACTCGGTTGTTATACATTTGAAAAAAATAGATTTAATGACTCCAAATCTATTGAACAACGCATAGAAGAGCATAAGAGAGACATCTCATACAAAAGATCTCATGCAACTTCGTTATCCAGTCATGTTCTTTTTTCAAATAATCCTAATGATGACCAACAAAGCCACTCTGTATGCTGGAATAGATCAGAAAATATTTTTCGCTGTGAAGATGAGTTTGAAAGGAAAATCGTAGAATCAAGGGAAATCCTACTGAACCCGGTCCACTTAAATAATAATTTAAGTTATAACATCCCAGATAGCCATGCTGCAGTTATTCAATATTGGCGTTCACGTGAACTTGCACGCACAATTGCAACAAACAATGGCACGGCAGTTGGAACAACTTGAAAAATACAACGTTTTTATGTATCGATTATGTGAGGCAATTTGTACCTGTAATTTCCAGTTTGTTTAAATAATTCAATGTTTATTAGTATTCCTTTCCTTTATAAATACCTGAAGAAGGCTGCTATATGCCGAAACTAGTAGTATTTATCATTAAAATCTTTATATGTTATCTCGGTCTTGGAGTCATTAAATCTATTTTTTTCAAATGTATAACAACCGAGTAAAAGCTGATCGCCACACACACACACATATATATATATATATATATATATATATATATATATACACACACACACACACACACAGAGAACGGATTTGGAGATAAGCTACATCCTTGTCTGACACACTGATTTTTTTTCAATCTCCTGTGTTAATTTATTACCTAACTGAAATTATATTTTTGTATCTTTTTATAAACTTTATATAGCTTGTACGAAATGTAATGGAATTCCTTGTTTTTTAATTATATTCCATAGATTTTCTCTGTGTATTTTATCAAAAGCTTTCTCATAATGTATAAAGGCCATATGAGTCTAACTCGTCTTTTTTTTTTCAATAATTTGTTTTAATACATAAATATTGTCTATAAATGATCTTCTATGGCCGAAATCATTTTGTTCTTCTGAGAGCAGATTGCAATATTTAAGTCTTTTATTCAGGATTTTACTGTAAATTTTGTAACCTGTATTTAATAAACTTATTCATCTATAATTTCCACAATTATCTGTTTCGATTCTTAAATAGAGATATAACTTTAAGGTTTAACCAATCTGATGGAACCTCACATTTCTGCCAACAGTTATTTAATAATTTTAAGAATCTTTGATGTAAATATTCTCTGCTATATTTCCAAAGGTCTGTATTTATGCTATCTAAGTCAGTTGATTTTCTATTATTTGATACCTTTATTACTTCTTTTAGTTCCTCCAATTTTATTAGTTCTATATCAGTGTTTATTTCTTCATTATTATTTTCTGTTATTAAATTTGGGTCATACCATAAATTCTTTTAATGTTCTATCCATTGTTTCTCTTATATTATGTTGATTTGTGATTATCTTTTTCTTCATTGTTTAATTTTCTTAATGTTTTGTAGACTATATCTTGTCTTCCATGTATGTTTTCTTCTGTTTTATTAATAAATCTGTACAATTATTATGGTAAACTTTCTGTACTATGGTTTTAGCTATATTTCTTTTGTTTTTGTATATTTCTTCTGTTTCCTTTATATGTTTTTGAAGGAGTGATTTGTATGCCATTTGTTTTTCTTTTATTGCATTTTCTATATCTATGGTCCAGATTTTTAATGTTTTATTTTTTTTCCCCAAGTACTTCAGAGGTTGCTTTATTAAAGTTTTCCAATCTTCTTCTATATCTACACTGATTTGAGCTTCTTTTAGGTAATCTGTTAATCGTGATTGATAGAGCATTCTAATGCTTTCTTCTTGTAAGAGATATACTTTGTATACTTGTTCTATTTTTTGTTTTTTCTTATTCACTTCCTTTCTCCATTTTGCTAGTATTTCTATTTTAGAGACTTCTAATGATCTGAAAAAATTTCACTTCCTCTGTAAACATGTACATCTCTCACACATGGTGCTAATTTCTGATTAGTAATGATATAATCAATTATAGATCTCATTGCTTTTCCATTCCAAGTATATTTATTCATATTCTTTTTTTTTTTTAAAGTATTTTCAATTTAACTGTTATAATTCAATCATTTACAAAATTGTACTTTTGTATTCTATATTTCCACTTATTTTAAAATGGCCACACCACCTCTGGTATATTGGTCCACTCCACTATATAACATAGTAATAAATTTTTAATAATCTGTATGTTATTACACTTATTATGAATAAAAAGTATTTATTGATTTTATTTTTACTGATTTATAATGTTTAAATTTAAATTTATTTATTTTATATATATATATATATATATATATATATATATATACAGTGATACCCTGAAGTTACGCGGTAGGTGGGACCAACAAAAAGCGTGTGATTCGAATTCGCGTAACTCAGGGTATAATTTTGAATGTAATTTATATATGCAAACATACAATTGGGACCAAAGGTTTACAAAAACGCCTATATTTTTTAAGATATATAATCATAATTGTAGTTTTTCGTACATAAAAAAAAAGAAAGTTATTTCGATGTCGATGGTTTCATACAATCTAATAGAATCGTTTGACGACGGCATAATGTCTTTTTCTTGTCATGCAAAATTTCTTCATAGCAAGCCAGTGATTTTTTTATTCCTTGCCTTGTGGCTACAATTCGTTCCTTGTTAGAATCTATGTCCTCCAAAATCTGTAAACCTTTCTTAATTAAGCTGAGACCTTCTGTTAATTTTGCAATTGTCATGTGCTTTTCTGGTAAAACTGGATCTGAGGTTTTGGTCTCTTCAGTAGCAAAGAGTCTCCGATATCGAAGACTCTTCGCTACTGAAGGGTGTCTCTGATATCGGAGACACCCCAAGAACCTCCGATAATCCTTACAGCATCTAAAACATTAAACCGTTTCCAAAACTCTTTAACAGACAGTTGCTCATTTTGTCTCATAGCTTCATTCAGACTTGCAAACGAACGCTGTGTGTAGTACGCTTTGAATGTTTTTCTTTTCTTGCTAGCTGTAGAAGAATCGGACTTGCTTCTTCTGGGCGACATTATTATTATTTTTTATATGATAAAATTTTTATCAAGAACATAACACTAAACAATTGCAAGGTTTGTAGACTACAAAAATCGTGTATGAATGGAGGCCGTGCAAAACACGTCAGTGCTTGTTCACAGCACGTGCGACACTGGCAAATGCGGCCAGCGCCAGAAAGATACGACTAGTGGTGAGGCGTGACAGGAATATGTACATATAAGAAACCGCATAACTCCGGATTCACGTAAGTCGGGGTATGACTATATATATATATAATTTATTCCTATATAATCCTTCTTTTATTCCTATATATGAAGAAGGTGAGGCATTTCAATACTATCCAAAGGGAGCAATCGATCCACTTCAATCACTCTCCCATAGATATCCGATTTTGGTCTTATGCCTTCTACAGATACTTCCACAGACAATGCTTCAATGAATTAGCTACAATCATTCCTCATTTTCCTCCAAAATCATAAAAACAAGAGCTGCTGCTAACCAACACTCATTTACAATCCAGTTCAAAACTTGCCAAACTAGCTTTGCCTCCTCTTTCATTCCATCTATTTTTTCTATGGAACAGCTTTCTAAAGAATCCAACTTTTGGCACTTTAAAAAAAATGTGAACAGATTCCTCCTTTCATCTTACCCTCTTTCCCACATGCAGCACTGATATACTATAGGTCTGGCAATCTCTTGTATGTGGGTCACACACACACACACACACACACACACACACACATAGATAAAAGCATGGTGAGTAAATTGCATGATATGAGAGAAGATTCCAGAAGGAAATCCAAAAGAGTTCCGCTATACAGCCAGCAAGAGAAACAATGATTATAGAAAAGTGACATTGGTGGATAGTGATAGTAGCAAATTTGACCACTGCTGCAGATGAAATGAATAATTTAATGAGCACCTTATCACTGTATTATATACTAGTTAAAGTAAGAGTGACACTGAGCATAAGAAAGGTGAATACCTAAAGGAACTAGAAGTGAATGAACATGAGATATTGAGTAGACTAGATATTAAAAAGGCTGTAGAGTTGGAAGATATATTACACTTATTTTAAGGGAATATGCAATGGAGTTGCCTGTGCCCTTTGGAGTCTTATAATACAGAGGATCATAAGAATGAAAGCAGCAGAAAGAAGGCAAAACAATGATACAGTAAGGCGTGCTAAGACAATTATAAACTACATTTGTTACATTCGCAGCTGTGGGTAAGGTATTGAAAGGACTGGTCAATACAAGACTGTGTTGATAGGCATAGGATTCTTTATGATAGTCAGTACGGGTTTGTAAAGAGGAGATCTTGTTTAACCAAACTATTTGCATTTTACAAAGCAACAAATGTTGGATAAGGGATACTTGATATGGGGATTTTTTTTTTTTTTTTGCTTCGAAAAGCATTTGATAGACTGCTATATAGCAAGCTGATATAAAATCTGAAAGATACCAGCAAGTTTTGCATGGGGGAAAAAAGTTCCAGAAAATGAAAATAACTTGAGGCTTGGACGATGCTTCTGTTCTTCAGTCACTACTGTTTAACTTATCCCATTTTTCTTTGTGTGTGTGTGTTAAGTTCAATGGTCTGTTACAGCTGTTTAACTTATTTGTTAGTGATATTATTTCACTGGGATTGACAGAAGATATTCAGCTGTTTGTAATAAAGAAAGCTGAGGAGATATTTAGACAGTGATACCATCAAGTCTTTCAGAAAGAGTTAGATAGGCTTTTAATTTGGACAGATGAATGGAAGTTGTTGTTTTAATGTGTTGCTGTTGTTTTCAATGTTTGCATTTAGGTGTGAAGAAGTTAATGCTGTGTACTATATTCATGGAACTGTGCTCCAGGATGAGATCTGAGATATGGAAGTGATGGCTGATGAAGACAAGAACAATTCATGGAACTGATCCAAGAGCAGATGAGATTTGATGGTTGATGGAGATCAGAACTTCAGAGGAGGAGGGGAAACCAAAGAGTTGTAAAAATCACATAATATACAGCTCCTGTGATAAGGAAAACACTGCAATTTACAGCATTTACACTGTATATAAGACTACAGTTCATTTAATCCTTATACCGTGACACACTTAATGTACCAAGGTATAAGGAATAAATGATCAGCCTCCAGACAACTGTATGCAAATTTGTTCACCTGGTTTCCACCGTGATGAGTAACTCTGGAATCTCGGAAGAATAGTGATTTCCTTATACAGTGATACGCTTAGTGTATCACTGTATATGAATGAGTTTAATGTATAGATATGTTATTATTGGGATTTCGTTGATAAGTCTACTGGCTCATCCCAGAAGCTTTATTAATAATCATAATTCTCATGGAAAGGCTTAGACGTTGGTTATGCATTTTTACTAAATAGCTTAAAGAAATTACAATGTATACTAGGATATACATTAAAATAAATTTTAATACACTTCCAATATTTCGGCGTCACGTTGCCATTTTCACAAGAACTTAAAAACAAGACACGTGCACGCAAGCACAACAAACAGTAAATGAGGACGAAGCAGGAAGCTATTCTTTCTCCTTTTAATGAATATCCTAGTATACGTTATAATTTCCTTAAGCTATTTAGTAAAAATTAATAATCATAATAATTTTATGGCATTAATTACTACAATACCTTTAAGCTTTCTCCTTCTAGTGAAGAGGAATCAATTCTTCTTCGTTTGGATCTTAGTTTATCATCATAGGATGAATTATCTAATTCATCAGATCTGGAAGTTGTTAACTTCAATAAAGTTTTATTACTTGCGTTACACTTATTTGTAAACTGCGCCACAACATAATTTCCATCAACTGTTAGTACTTCGACTGGTTGATCACCATAAATGTTATTTGAACTGAGCATTCCACATGGCTGACGCACCACTAAGACTTCTGTTGGGACAAGAACATCAGAAGCAGCTGTAAGGGCATTACTTCCTGTATAAATAGAATTTTTAAAAAATCAAATTATTCTGAATAAATATGTATTATGTATAATTATTCATAAAATATAAGAGATTTTTGCATACAGGATTATTAAAGTTTCAGTTTTTCATATTCAAATACTGGTAGAATTAATACTTAAGGATGAGGATTTCTAATCTAATTTTTCATTAATCTTCACTATTATAATTATACATACTTAATCTGTTATGGTATAAGGTACATAGCAATGACAGGTATTTAAAATAATAGTTCCATTAGTACAATTACTAAATTCTTAGTACCTAGGATACATTCTACTTTAATTAATTAGCCTAATTACAACAACCTAACAACACTACTGTCAATGATAGCTGACATTCCAGAAGTACCTGATTTAGGTTTAATACAAAAATGGCTACAATAATCAAATCCTTCAGTATCTGTCAGCAGTAGCTTGGTTGGTGAAATGGAGAATGAGATGGCTAAGTAAAAAACTTGCTTGTCTTGATCTGATTCAAGATACCCATAAAGAAATGGGAGGGAGCAGATGCGTTACTGATTATATGTGGCACTTACTTTAACAATGGTCGATGGATAGTCACCACAGGAATCTTTATGTTTCTTAAGTCTATCAACTGAATATGTTCATAGAAAGGAGTTTGCCTATCTTGCAGGAAAAAAAATTTCCGTTACTGATTGCGTTACTGATTATATGTGGCACTTACTTTAACAATGGCCGATGGATAGTCACCACAGGAATCTTTATGTTTCTTAAGTCTATCAACTGAATATGTTCATAGAAAGGAGTTTGCCTATCTTGCAGGAAAAAAAATTAATGATGTTTCTGGTGAATCCACTGAACCACAGAGGAAAAATGTTCATACTTTCTAGAGACACAAAGTCTTCATATACAGTTGACCCTTGAAAAATATCGGTTTGAACTGCATGGATCCACTTAATTGCAGATTTTTTTTTCAATAAATATACTGGAAAATTTTTTTGAGATTTGCAACAATTTGAAAAAACTCGGAGACGAATCCATGTAGCTTAGAAATATCAAAAAAAATAAGAAGTGCATGAATGTATAAAAAATATTTTATGCATTCATGCACTAGGTCATGAATGCATAAAATATATGTAGATACTAGTCTATTTCATCATTTACTACCATAAAATATACACAAATCTATTATAAAAGGTTAAAATTTATCAACACTTATGTACACAAACACTTACAGACCGTACATGGTGCCATTCACAGTTGAGTGAAATGCAAACGAATGTAAATAGACAGTATTAAATCATAACTGAATAAAATTAACTGCTATTAATTAACAGTCCATGCAGTTAGCCTAGTGGTTGTACACTTTGCATCGATATGCCTGGGGAAGGAGTGTCCTAGGTTCGATTCCCATCGGTGACGTGAGCAGCTGAAGGATTTTCTCTTCCTTATGATTTTCTTTTGTCTAGCTTGCTTTATTGTAAGAATAGAGTATACAAAATACATGTAACATATAAAATATGTGCTAATTGACTGTTTGTGTTACCAGTGAGGCTTGAGGTCAAAAGTAGGCTATTAGTAGATATGTTATTGGGGAGTCAAACGTTATAATCGAATTTTCAACTGCACAGAGATCAGTGCCCCTAACCTCTGCATTGCTCAAGGGTCAACTGTGTGTGTGTGGTGTGTATATATATATATATATGAGTTGCGTCGTGTGCCCATTTCGGTTGGGTGTGCTGTCATGGGGGTTATGCAACACGCGCTACAGATTTCACGTCAATTTAACCATATGCACAGCCATGCACCAGTAGAAAATTTTCTGGGGGGGGGGGGGGGAAGCTTGGAAACAAATAATTACATCAACAAATTTTTATATTTATTGATTTAATTAAATAATTACATCAGTAAATGTCTTTTAGCAGTTTTTGATGTAATTATTTATCAATGTAAACTATAAATACAATTCATTATTTTCATTTTACATCGATTTTAATGATCTTTAATTCTTGGGAAAAAAAAGTATTCAAAATTAATACAGTTTTAGCACAATTTCATATATAAAAAAATTGACCAGCATATTTTATTAAAAATCAACTAATTAATTAATCCCAAAATCCTAAATTAAATTATTTCAGTTTAAAAGCAAAAAATCATAAAACTAACAAGTAAAATAATATTAAATTACATACATTTATCTTTTAAAAATGTATTTTTCTGTTTAAATTTGTTTCACTATAAATTTACAATTCACACTTCACTCAGTGACTCACTAGACACAGAAGGGGAGGAGTTCCCCGTTTCCCTCCCTTCCTCTGCAGATGCCATGACTGTATGATTGCATTTTTATCGCTGTATGAAAGTTTTGAGAGTGCATAGTGCATCAGTGCTCATTGGTCCAATTGGTCCAATGCAATTAATTGCAGGATAACTTTGACTACTTCTGAATATCTTAATCTTAAAAATCTTAAAATAAATCTTAAAACAAATAGAATAACAATCTGTTTGTTTTAAGATTTATTAGAAAACAACAATGAAGGAGAATTCTATAGTTGGTTGGTATACTTCACACTTCACCCAATGATTCACTAGACACAGAGGGCAAACGAACCCTGGTCTCTATTCACAACAGTAATGAACATTTTTTTCACAAATCAGAAAAAGATGAACCAAAAACAGAAACACGTGTTCTATGGCTTCCCTGCCGTGGGCCGAAACAGGCCAACCCATAATAAAATTTTAAGACAGAAAAAGCGTCCCATGATCGGGGATGTAAGGTTACATATCTCAATAATATTTACGATTATAATTTGTGGAATTTTTTAGTCAATCCCAGGGGGGGGAGGAGTTCCCCATTCCCACCGCACATGACCATATGATTGCATTTTTATCGATGTATGAAAGTTTTGAGAGTACATAGCGTATCAGCACTCATTGTAATTGGTCCAATGCATTTAATATGAGGATAACTTTGAATACTTCTTCTGCGTAGAGTGGGGAACAATCTGTTTGTTTTAGGATTTATTAGAAAACAACAATGAAGGAGAATGCTATAGTTGGTTGGTATATTTGAAATACTCAAAGATGAATATATGTGAACCATCATTTATAAGACATTTTAGAATAGGAAATGAAATGAAAAGAAAGAATAAGTGTGAGTAGAAATACTTTCGTTAATGGTAAACGGATTATTAATCATTAACATTTGTGATATGTGTGTCCTATAAGTTGCTGGATAGAGTGAATAGCACATCCTATAAAGTCTAGACATGAATAAGTGAATTTATGATGGCATAATTAAAAAATAAAAAACTTACGAGGAGACAGAGAATGGTAGAAATAAATATCATTTGATGGAGCAAATCATGTTGTAAAATTTGTTGCCCATGTTATTTGTATTTCTCTGGTTTGTGTATATTTCACTCCGTTTTCCAAGAAATTTCTTTTGTTTACTGAGACTCAGTATACGTAATTATTGCATTTTCTGCAGATAACCGCAACACCAACTTTGGTGAATACAAACAAGGTGGTTCTAACAATGTATTTTAATAAAGGGTTAAAAATGAACATTAATGCTATTAGCTGTGCTGCTCATGCTGTTCGTAATGGTGTACAGGCAAGTGCTGATATTTTGCCTATTGATATCGAAATAATTCTAAATAAAATATTTCAGTATTTCCACTGTGAGAGCAGAGGAACTGAAGAATTTCTGTGCATTTACAGAAATTGAATACAAGTGTGTTCTAGGTAGTGTACAAACAAGATGGTTATCATTACTACCAGCTGTGAATAGGATTATTGACATGTATGATGGACTCAGATCTTACTTTTTATCACAAGATAAATGCCCTACATTGTTAAAATCATTTTTCAGTAACCAACAATCAATATATTGTCTCCATTTTATGCAAAGCCAGCTGAAAATATTCTCAGCAGCAACAATAATGAAAATAGAAAGGGAAAATATTTTGGCAACTGAAGTGGTAAAAGAATCGGAATTGCTCAGACAGAAAATTACAAATAGGAAAGCTGACAACTTTCAAACATTTCAAATGTCATCAATTATTTCAGAGTTCAAAGATGAGGACATCTTTGATACAAAACAATTTTTAGACACTACAAATTTATTTTATGATACTTTCCTTGAATATTTAAACAAACAGACTTATCAATTCAAGTCAATGAAAGCATTTCACTGAATTAAGTTGCTAACTCCACTAACTTGGGCTGCAGTTGCAAGCAGCCTAAAAGCAATCAGTGATGTTGACAGCAAAATATTCAATATTGTTGATGAAGATGAATTATTTGATGAAGTCAGCCATATAAATAATGTTGTAAACTCCAAGATGGAAGAACGGAAGAACACAAATGCTGAAGTGGACAAAAAGTGGTGTAAAGTGTTTAAGGTGCTCCAAGAAAAAAAAACATCCACTACAAAAACATACTGCCAGTCGTTGTTTGTTATGGCAATCCTAGGAACAAACACAGCTGTAGAGAAAATTTTTTCTCTCATGAGTTCTTTGTGGTCTGATGAAAAGAAATGCTTCAACACCAAGACTGTGAATGCAATAATTGTGATCACGACACACTTTGATATTTCGTGTATTGACTTTTATGAGTGCATCTTAAAAGAACCAACACTTTTGGAAGAAATAATGTCTTCATATAAATATAATAATAATGATAATGCTGATATACTCCATAATTATAATCCACACTTCAGTCCTGTGTACTGTAATCATAATTATATTTATTCCATATTTATGTAGAGCATACCAGAAGTGTCCCGTTTTTGTCCCTTATTTTAATTGCTGAAAAATTCAAAATGTCCCTTTTTTGGTTTTGAAAATCTGGTCACCCTAATATACAGTACACACACACACACACACACACACACACACACACACACACACACACACACACACACACACACACACACACACACACACACACACACACACACACACGCACACACAGTCTAATATATATATATATATATATATGATTAGACAGATCAGACAGAATGTCAAAACTAACATTCTGTCTGATCAAAGTTTCATATGACATTTGTCAATAGAATGTCCAAGGGAAGCAGGGAGGATTGCCATATCATATAACATACTTAATTTTTGCTATATTCAAACTACAGACTTTGATTCTTTAAACAGAATTACACAAATTGTTAATTCTACTCAAATAAATGTCATCATCATAATAAAAAAGCATAGCTATTTGACATTATATTCTTTGCTTAAAAAAATATAATATATAAATAAAATCAGCAAATGCCTTTTATTCCATTATAGGGAGTAGGCGAGGCTGTTTTAACACTATCTTTTGGAGACTGAGGGGGCAGTTCGATCTTCACCAGTATCCAATCAAAGACCAGTGGCGGCAGGTGAAATTTTAAGTGAGAGTGCTGCCTATACAAAATAAAAAAAAAAAAATTCTTTTTTTCCTAATTAGTAACCAATTTATTAATAAATAAATCTGTAGCTTTATTAATAAATTTATTTGTATAGGCAGAACCCTCACGTGAAATTTCACTGGCCGCCACTGCCCAAGACCATCACAAATTATAAGCAGCATGGGATGAAGAGATGACTGACAAGTATTCACTAATCGTAAACAATATGTTACTGTCTGAAATAGAGTGGGTTCTATGGTCAATTTTCTTGAGTTTATGGGATGAAATCCCAAGTTTCCAGGACAAAATAAAAAACCACTTGCCAGTGATAGAAACTAACTGGAAGTGGTCAAAGAACTTAGTTCATTTTCATGGATACATAGAGCAGATGATGCAAAAGTCACTCCCACTGAGCTACACAGATCTTCTTCTTTGCTTATGATGCATAAAGTCAATATAATAAATTTATGTGATGTGTTTAATGGACTTGAAAGAGAACTATAAATCAAACTGTGTAACATTACTTTTGAATAATTCTATACATTAGAAATGTTAATAATGAAAGTTATCCTCAGAAAAGAACTAGAGTTATATCGAATTTCAATCTCACTGCAAACCTAAGTCTGAAATATACAGCAACCCTGTTCTTCAATTTCTATTTAACTACACTCGTATTTGGTAATAAAAAATAAATTTATATTCTCATATACTACATGAATACTTTCATATGTCATAATAATAAAGGACTTATTTCCATAATTTTATGGAAAAAAAAAGTTTTTCATTACAAAAAAAGGAGTAGGTGACTCTTAAGTCTTTTTTTTTTTTTTGTTGAAATCATTAGGTGGCTAATATCTAATGCTCACCATTATCAATTGAGCTCCATTCTTTCATAGCATACTGGATAACTGATGATGGTTCCAAATCCTAAAAAAAGTATATGTATACATTTGATGTTGCTGAGCTAAAGAATTAACAACTTGAATTTCTTCTTGGAGGAACACCCTACTCACTTATGCCAAAAGTCAAATAACACTGAAAACAACAGTTGAAAAAAAAAAAAAAGCCTAGACAAAAAATTCCTAGCAGTCGTAACTAGAGTCAAACTTATAATATTCTTTCTTCTGCAGATGTAGCATCATGGAAATTATTATAAGAGTATGAATGCCCTATAAAAGTTCTAGTCTTTTTATTTTTAGTTTTGGTGCTGTAAAACAGTAGAATATGCTATAATCATAGTTTCTATCTATAATTACTGAAAATGATATTGTTTCCAATATGAACCACAAAGAGAAAACATTAAGGGGATGGTATACTTCAGGGAAATACTCATAAAGAATGACTATAACCTTAAATTTATTTTTTACCAGTGCTGGGTGGTGTGAGTTAAATATTGGTTGTTGTGCAAGCTGCAGCAAGATAAGTAAATTTTAGATTTAAATGTATCTAAATTTAAATATTGTCTAAACTGTAGATTAAGTATTACTGTGAGATATTTGAGCGTGAAACATGGTGTTTGGATAAATTTCATATGTGATAATATCATAAATTCACTGTTTTTGTTAGCACACTGATACAACATGGCAGTGAAAAGCAAATCATTGCATAGGTCTGTGCGGAAGAGAAATAAAGTAAACAGCATGGATTTCTCACAAAGGTATGGTGCAATTAATGCAGTATGTATGCATGGGAAGATGTGGATATTTATATAAACAGGCTGAATAAGAGAAAATAACAAGTGTGTGTGTGTGTGTGTGTGTATGTGTATGTAGGAAATGTGATTTCTCATAGACATACAGCTAGCTTAAAGATGAGTTTAATTAGCTAAATATGAACAGGGAACATGGCATTATAACTGACATGGCAGTTGAAGATTGTGCAAATATTCAGAGAATATGTGGAAGTGATAGTCAGGAAAAAGTTTGAGTGATAATATAGCGGGTGTATATGACGTTGAAAAACAAAGTGAAATTAATGATAAAGTGGATAATAATGAAGTTGAAAAACAGAGTGCTATTAAGGGTAAGGTGGTAAGTGGGGGTTGATGGCGAACAAACCTGTGTGAAAGATGATAAAATACTGAGAGTGAATGATAGCAAAAGAAGGATGCAAGATTTGAAAGCTGAGTTGGTGAAGAAGAGACAAGAGATAAGGCAGATGTGGAAGAGGAGTGGAGTGAAATGAAGAGAATTGGAGATATGTATGGAAGAGTGAAGAAGACAAAAACAAATGATGTCAGTATAAAAAAGGTAGTGTAAGACCCGTGTTATATGGTGATTTGATTATTAGAGGTGTGATAAATGAGAAGATGAAAAAGATTTGAGTTTTAGGAAATAAAATGAATAGAGTAATTGAGGTGCTGAATATAAGGAATAAGCAAGCAAAGGCATTGGTGGTGGTAGTAGCGACAAATGACTTCACTGGAAACAAGGAGAATATAAGATTGGATATCAGGATTACTAAGAAGGGTAAAAGATAACGGTGTGATAGGAAAAGTAGTCAGGCTGTTGCCAAGATATGACAGTGATGAGATGAGGCAGAGAGCAAGAAATATGAATGATATGTTAGCAGAAATGTGTGAAGAGAAAGGAGTGCAGTTTGTTAATGTGTGGAATGAGTTTGAAAGAAGAAATTGAATTTTATAACAGTGATGAACTGTATCTGAATAGTTTTGGTGAGTCATTTGGAGAAACCACTGCTGGAAGAGAGAGTAATGAGTGCAGAGGAGGAATCTGAGCAAGTAAGAAGCAATATGAAAAAGTGGGGAGTAAGAATGGAGAGATTGAAGTTGCGCTTATGAATAAAAAAATAGATAGCGTGAGATAATGAGAGAACGAGTGTGCAATACAAACAGGGAAACAAGGATACTCCAGATGGACAGGGGAACAAAGTGTGAGAAAGACTGATACTCCAATGTTCTTGTAACTTTATTATAAAAGGCTAGCATATTGCTAAAACAAGAGCGCCCTTTCACAAATCCATGTTGACTCTCACAGATAACATTACTTTCATCTGCCCAGTGCTGTATACGGTCCCTCACTACTTTCTCCAAAATCTTAACAACTACTGATGACACACAGACTGGTCTATAATTAGACACTTCCAGTCTGTTACCACCCTTATGCAATGGCACTATCTTACCTTCCTTCCATTCCTTGGGCACCTTTGCCGAAGCCAGACTTTAATTGAAAAGCCAGGTTAAAGGCACTGTCAGTTCCCTAGCACATTCTCTCAAAACTCGTGGTGAAATACCATCCAGTCCAAAAGCTTTATTGACATCCAGAGTTCTCAGTATCTGAAACACACTCTCCTCCTGTACCTCTAAACCTTGAACCGGCCCTATCCCTCTAGCATTAAAACTGACTCCTCCAGGATGAAATACTCCAATAAAGTGGTCATTGAACAATTCCACTATGTCCTCTGCATCAGTCACTCTATTCCCATTTTTATCCCACAATATCATTCTTCCACAGTCATTTCTCCTCCTACTGGCCACATAGCTAAAAAATTCCCTAGGATTTTCTTTGGATCTTAGGGCCAATCTCCTCTCATATTCCAGTTTCGTTTTCCTTACCACACTAGTCACTCTTCTGGCCTGTGTCTTATATTCTTCACGCATCCTCTCTTCACCTGTCTCCTTATATCTCTTCCATAGCCCCTTTTTCACATGCAATTCCTGTTTAATATTGTTTGTCATCCACTTTACTCCAAATTGTGTCCTCTTCTTCACTCGTGGTATACAACTTACCATTGCTGCTAACAAATATTCTTTCACAATTTGCCACGCACTAACAATATCCCAGCCTTCCAATTCCTCACTCCATGAAACTTCCCGAAGTTGACGTCTAAGACTATTATAATCACCTGCATTATAATTCCAAATAAGTTCCCATCTCTTTGATACTCCTGCATGTCTATAAAAATTCCCTAGGATTTTCTTTGGATCTTAGGGCCAATCTCCTCTCATATTCCAGTTTCGTTTTCCTTACCACACTAGTCACTCTTCTGGCCTGTGTCTTATATTCTTCACGCATCCTCTCTTCACCTGTCTCCTTATATCTCTTCCATAGCCCCTTTTTCACATGCAATTCCTGTTTAATATTGTTTGTCATCCACTTTACTCCAAATTGTGTCCTCTTCTTCACTCGTGGTATACAACTTACCATTGCTGCTAACAAATATTCTTTCACAATTTGCCACGCACTAACAATATCCCAGCCTTCCAATTCCTCACTCCATGAAACTTCCCGAAGTTGACGTCTAAGACTATTATAATCACCTGCATTATAATTCCAAATAAGTTCCCATCTCTTTGATACTCCTGCATGTCTATTCATTTTCCAAGTCAAAACCATATGGTCACTCTCTTCAACTGGTGGGAGAGATGTCATCTCAGTTATTATCAACTCTTCTGATGCTATAACCAAACCTAAAACTCTTGAACCTCTTGTTCCCTCTGTTTCATGTTGCCTAAGACATTTGTCCCTCAAGAATTCTAGAAATTCCATTCCACTATTGCTACATGCATCTACCTCTCTCCAATTTATACTACTGTAGTTAAAATCTCCCATAACAATCATTCTTCTTGCACTTGCCAAACTTAGCTGTCTAAACATCTCCTGGTCCCCATCCTCCGTGCTCCTGGTTCTGTAGCAACACCCCACTAAATATCCTGTCTTGCTTACCTATACCTCACATCATATGCTCTCAAAATCATTTGTCTCACTTCCTTCCAAAGCCTCCACTCTTAGAGGACATAGGTCATCACTTATCATAAGCAGTACCCCACCACCAAGCTTTCCCCTCCTATCCTGACTAAAAATGCTATACCCAGCAACTTCTATTCCTGTTATTATATCCCCTTCTGTCAACCACGTCTCAGTGATCCCAATAATCTTTGGCCAGGCTGATGCTATCTGTGCCACCAATTCCTCTCCCTTATTCCAGATACTCCTGGCATTAGTATAAAGCATATAAATACCATTGTTTCTATACCCAGCATTATCCCTTCTAGACTCCACTGGGCTCAGTGTTACCTGACATCGTCTCCCTTCTTCCAAGTATCCATTCCCACAAGAAGCCACCTCTGCTATCATCCTCCCTGGGACACACTGACTCTTTCAGAACAGCAATCTCTCCAGATGCCTACGTCCTTCCTCATTCAAATGTAAACGGTCTCTCGCATACAATTCCTCTCTTTCCTCAAACGCACTCCAAGCATCCACATATACCAGTCCTCACAAGAACAAAATGATTTCAGACATAAGATCATGTATAGACAATATTAATGTATTAAAACAAATTATTGAAAAAATAGGTGAGACTCATATGGCCTTTATAGATTTTGAGAAAACTTTTGATAAAATACACAGAGAAAGCCTATGGAATGGAATGAAAAGAAACAAGGAAATCCATTACATTTCATACAAGCTATGCAAAGCTTATAAAAAGATACAAAAATATAGTTACAGTTAGGTAATCTTCTTCTTCTTCTACGCGTTATTCCCGCTTCCTATGAAGGGTCCGCGTGTTACTTTAGATGCAACTTCTTGTTAGTACTACTCCCAACTGACCCGTCGCCTGGTCTGCCGCTGGGGGGGGATATATTTTTGACTGTAGAGGCGTATGTTCACGGGACTGGTTTGCCTGTTTGGGGGTGGAAAAAGGCCAGATAAACTGGCGGAAAAAACCCTACTGACCGCGCCCAAGACCGGCTAACTTGGCTATGCCTGAGGAAGATCCTCAAATTCCTCACGTCTACAACGGGAATCGAACCCGGGACACTCCTTCCCCAGGCATATGGTTGCGAAGCGCAAAGCCACTAAGCTAACCGAGCGGTCTAGTTACAGTTAGGTAATAAATTAACAAAAGAGATTGAAATAAATCTGGGTATCAGATGGGGATGTACCTTATATCCAACTCTATTCAATATATATATATATATATTTTTTTAAAATATTTAATGGCTGGAAGCCGACAGATAAAAAATAAAATACTGTTTTTATTCATCATGACTAGTTTCGTCTTTAAGAAGACTTCTTCAGATGCACAAAAAAAGAGAAACAACCAACAAGAACTGTAAAGAAATAAAGTCTAAACCACAAAGCGTTAGCATGAAAAAAGGCTAAACATTAAGGAGGTAAATATTAATTCTTAAAGACGAAACTAGTTGTGCTGAATAAAAACAGTATTTTATTTTTTATCTCTCTGCTTCCAGTCATTAAATATTTTTAAAAAATATGTCTTTCAGCCAAGTAAATCCATTATGTCTCTCTAGCCTTTATGACGAGGCAACTTACAGAAACATCAGAGACTTCCAAAAGACTTTAAAAAGGATTGGCCTGAACATCAACAGGTTAGTTTTTCTAAAGCATTGCAAATTCTATGTCCTCTTTCCAAGTTTCATCTCCTTTAAAGAAAATATTAAACTGAATATGCAAAGAGAATATACCATAGAGCAAAAATGGACCTTCTGAATGAAAGAATTTACAATACAAAATGTACTTTAGCTCATTTGTTTATAAAAAAAGTTTCTTTATCTGAAACTATTAAACATGCTTAGACAATGATACTTGAGAAAATATGAAAGAGACAAGCAAATCTCAAACTTCGAGGATTCAGAATAATAACAAACTGAAATTAATCAGAAAATTCGAAGCTCTAAAAAAATTATTTTCAGGGATATTGTTTTAAAAAAACAATATCCCTGAAAAGCATAGTCCCAATAAGGGTTTTAATTTCGTGTTGTCTCCGAAATCCATCCCAAAGGAACTGTTACTTACTAAAATTGAAAAAGTTACCTCATTTCTTCCTACTCAAGAAGCTAACCTTCTCTGTATGGAATCTATTTTTATTATCAACAATACAAACTTTCTGCAGACAACATCTTTCCAACAGAACATCAAGCTATTAAAAAACTACAACAGAACCAAGATATAATCATCTTTCCAGCTGATAAAGGTAATGCTACTGTTATCCTAAACACTGAAGATTATAACAACAAAATATTACAATTACTGCAAACAGATACTTACTCGATTATTGACAGAGATCCAACTCAAGAACTCCGCAACCATACTAATAACCTTCTTAGAACAACTACTGAATTTCTCAGGAATATTCGATTAGCCCTTCACTCACTTTGTCCATTAATTCCTAGATTATATGGATTACCAAAAATCCATAAAGAAAACACTACACTAAGACCTATTGTAGAAGGAATTGATTCGCAAAATTATAACTTTCAAAATATTTAGCTAAATCATTTAAATGTTTTTCTGACTCGTCCTCTTCTTTCATTAAAAATTTGGTTGATTTTGTCTCCAGTATAAAAAAAACATTAAAAAAGAAGAAATTATGGCCAATTTTGATATCGTCTCCCTGTTTACTAATGTTCCTACAGAAGAAGTCCTTATGCTACTAAAAGAAATTATCAAAAAAGGTTATGTCTTTATTAACTCACTGCATTAATTTTGGCTATTTCAAGTTTAATGACACTATTTACAAACAGAAATCTGGTTTAGTTTAGTCATGTGCAACCCAGTATCACCAATACTAGCAAACATATATCTGGAATATTTCGAAGAGAAAGCTACCTCCTGTTTTCCTTTAAAACCAAGAATATGGAAGATATATATATATATATGACGTCTCTTTAATCTGGAGCCATGGTCCTGAATCTCTTCAGAACTTCGTTGACCACCTGAATAGTCACCACCCAAATATAAAATTTACTGTTGAATTAGAAGTTGATGGCTCTCTCCTTTTCTTAGATGTTAGACTCACTCGCATCTCTGAAAAATTAAAAATCTCAATTTACAGGAAACCAACTCATACAAACAGATACCTCCATGTGCAGTCCCACCATTATCCACCTCAAAAATTTGGAATCATCTCTACACTAGGCAATCGTGCTCACTTAATGTGAAGAAGAAGATATCAAAAAAGAACTTCAGTTTCTTCGTACAACTTTTCAACAGAATTGCTATTCCAAGAAAACAATTAATAAATTACTTTTCAATCCACTTCCTTGCCATAGTACAGATACAAACAGTGAGAGAGGCCACATTTCTCTACCATATACCAGCCCTGTTTCACCAAAATTAGCCAAATTTCTTAAGAAATACAACATTCAGACTTCATTCACTCCTCTTCCAAAACTCCATTCCTTACTGAGCCGACCCAACTTAAATATCCTGGCATTTACCAGATCTGAAGTAACTGTGATAAGCCTTATTTTGGCAAGAGGGAGAAATCCATTGAATTGCGCATTGAAGAACATCAAAGAGACATTACACCAGGCAAAACAAGACCTAGTGCTCTGTATAACCATGTTCTGAATTCTAACATTAATGAGGAAAACCTCATCCATCCAGTTTTATGGGACAAATCTGATAATATCTTCTGTTGCTATGACGAATTGGAAAGAAGAATAGTAGAATCTAAAGAAATCTTCCTTAATCCAATACATCTTAACAACAACCTTAGTTATAATCTCTCAGACTGTCATTGTGCTGCCATCCAACTTTGGCATTCATGAGATCTTGAACACATGCACATACCCAAAAATTATGTTATACAGAGAATAGCTTTAAATATTCAGACAATAACGCTTTAATGTTTAGCTTTTTTTCATGCTAACGCTTTGTGGTTTAGACTTTACTCCTTTACAGTTCTTGTTGGTTGTTTCTCATTTTTTTGTGCATCTGAAGAAGTCTTCTTAAAGACGAAAACAGTCATGCTGAATAAAAATACTATTTTTATTCAGCATTTTATTTTTTATCTCTTGGCTTCCAGTCATTAATTATTTTTAAAAATCAAGTCTTTTAGCTGAGTAAATCCATTATGCCACACACACACATATATATATATATATATTAATCAGATTATATGGAAAACAACAATAGAACAATGATAAATTTAGTTTAATCTTTTAAACAAGTGTAAGCAAACAAAGTTTGCACCTGAAGTATCTTCAGGACTGAGGCCACTCGTGGTAAAGATGGATCAATCTCTCATCACTCCTTGTCTCAGTATCTCCCATAATGCAAAGCAGCACATCTCCTTGCAGACATGTATAATGCTATGCATTAAGGGAAGGGACCACTACCCAGACTGGTTTCAACCTTTATTGAATGTTCAAGTACAGGTCAAACTCCAAAAACTCAGCATTGTTCCCCTCAATAACAGGCTCACCCTGGCACTGAGAAGAACTCTCAGAACCGGTTGGCTCTACACCGTGGCAGGCTCACTCCCCCCACCACTGAGCAGAGCCATTCATATCTCATCTGAGGGGTAACAGCAACAGCCGTTCCTCAGTTAACTTCATGGGCTACAGCATTGCCATTCATTACCCCACCCCCCCAATCCAGAACCTGGGTGACAGCAACAGCTGAGCCTCAGTTAAAACTTCATGGGCTGCAGTATTGCCATTCATCACCAAGCTTCCAACCGGTTTTGAGGTCTTGACAGTGGGAGCCGGACCCAGAAGTGGTGATACTAAGGCAGAAGCAATGGAGAAGTCATATATACCTATACGAGTTGCCAAAAGGTGTACCACCTTATTATTAAATTACTCTGGATTTAGAGAAAAATGTTGGACGTTTATTTTCCACTTGGTTAGACTATAATAAATTTAGTTTAATCCTTTATCTAAGTGTAAGCAAACAAAGTTTGCGCCTGAAGTATCTTCAGGACTGAGGCAACTTGTGGTAAAGGTGGACCAAGCTCTCATCACTCCTTGTCTCAGTATCTCCTATAATGCAAACACATCTCCCTGCAGACATCTATAATACTATGCATTAAGGGAAGGGCCACTACCCAGATGGTTTCGACCCTTATTGAGGGCTCGTTAGTGGGGGCCAGACCCATCTTTGGTCCACCTTTACCATGAGTTGCCTCAGTCCTGAAGATACTTCAGGCACAAACTTTGTTTGGTTACACTTCGATAAAGGATTAAACTAAATTTATTATGGTCTAACCAAGTGGAAAAAAAACTTCCAACATCTTTCTCTAAATCCAGAGTAATTTAATAATAAGGTGGTACACCTTTTGGCAACTCGTCTAGGTAAATATGACTTCTCCATTGCTTCTGCCTTAGTATCACCACTTCTGGGTCTGGCTCCCACTGATGAGACAGACTTCAATAAAGGTCAAAACCGGTCTGGGTAGTGGCCCTTCTCTTAATGCATAGCATTATACATGTCCGCAAGGAGATGTGCTCTGCATTATGGGAGATACTGAGACAAAGAGTGATGAGAGCTTGGTCCACCTTTATCACGAGTTGCCTCAGTTCTGAAGTTACTTCAGGTGCAAACTTTGTTTGTTTACACTTGGATAAAGGATTAAACTAAATTTATTATAGTCAAACCAAGTGGAAAAAAACTTCCAACAATAGAACAAGGTATCCAGTTAACCCAAAAAACTATTATCAGTATAATGCTATATGCAGATTATATTACAAGACAGTGAAGATTACCTTCAAAAATCAGTTTACGAATTAAACAAAATAAGCCAATAATACAATTTAGAAATTTCAGAAAAGAAAACAGAAGTCATGGCATTTAAAGGTCAAGATCATGTTAGATCAGAAATCATTATAGAAAATATTAGAACAGATGACATGGTGTAATTATTTAGGCTGCATATTAACATATCTAGAAGATAACGATATAGATGAAAAAATTAAAGAAATTTCAGAAAATCTATGGAACAATTAAAAGGACACTAAATAAAAAAACAAGATGAGAAACTCAACTAAAATTTTATACAGTAATGGACACTCTCACTCTATTATATGGTTCAGAAACATGGACAGTTAAAAAGAAAGATGAAAGTAAAATACAAGATGCAGAGGTGATATTTTTACGAGCAATTAAAGGATGCACAAAATTGGACCATATAAAAAATGAAGACATCTGAAAAGAACAAGATATTTATAAAATAAATGAAAAGATCAAGGAATATAGAGAGAAATGGAAAGAACATCTGTTTAAGATCCAAGATATCAGCTACCAAAAGAGGTAGATGGATATAGACTAAAGAGAAAGAGAGAGAAAATAGGCAGATGTCTATTCCTTGAAGAGAAGAAGAACTTGGAGTGAGTACTTCTATTCCAGACTCGGGCACAGTAGTCTGCTGTTGAGAAGACCAAAGCCAAGTCAGACACCCTAAATACGGAGGCAATGCACCCCGAGCAAGTTTCAGTCAGTTTAGAGTACTTAATATTATTAACAGCTGGCTATCACCTGCCTCCCTAGCAAATCCCATTTTCCTGTTTTTGACCATTTACTCTATTCTTTATCAGTAAATACTATAGATGCTATGTACTCAATCCACTTAAGGACAAACCATCACTCTTAAAAAATTACTTCCTTTTATTAAACTTATCCCAGACATTCATAAATTGAATATTCAGCTTCATTTCTTTAAAAGTTTTTACACAATCTTGACATCGTTCCATTTTCTGTAATCACCCCTCTATTTAATTTGTCACTACTGAATCTAGGCAGTACGCTCACAATCTTTCCATTCATTACTATCATAGAGTCTTTCATATCTTGTCTCACAGAAAATCGTTAATTACCTAGATAATTCATTCCCACAACTACAATAATCTCACTCACTTTATCCCTCTACAACTTCAAAGCCTCAGTTATATCCCTAAATCTTTGATTCTGTAGATGGAGTTGTCCATCTACATTATTAGATTTCAAGAATAAAATAAAAATAAAATTTTTAATTTAAATAATTAATTAATTACAATTTTTTATGAAACACATGAGTGAGAAGTATTATTTCGGATAACTTCCCAAAACTGAGAAAATTTTGGGAAGTTATCCAGGTTAGGTTGAAGTTAGGATTGTGAATGTGTGCTTCGCAGCTATATATATTCATATATATAGATTATGTATTCATAATGTTCTGAAATATATTCATGATGTTCTGAACAGAATGACCAGTCAGTTCATAATAAGACAGGCAGCCTCCTATCTCTTATCCTGAAGTTTAGGATAAGAGATAGGAGGATATTTGTCTTTGAGAGATGGAGAAGGTATTTAGTTTATGAACTGGACCTTTTCACCAGTTTGGTAGGGCCAAAATGGTGAAGAAGTCTTGCAATTTTCTCTGATAGTCTTTTAACATATGGAAAATAGCAAAGGTCTTCCTTTTCTGGATGTTCTCATTCTGAGTTAACCTAATGGCAGTCTCCAGTTGTTCTCTATATACAGAAAATCAACTCATACTGGCAAATACATTAATGCTGCTTTACATCATCACCCCTGTCAGAAATACAATGTAATTAAATCTTTAGATGACAGAGCTCATAAAATTTGTTCAAATGATTCTCTTTTAAATAATGTGCTGTCTATTATCAAAGCTACCTTCATCTCCAATGGATATAATGCAAAAATAATCTAATCCGCCATAAAGAAAAATAACTATTTTAGTAGTGTACACAAGAAGGGCAGGCTAGTGAAGTAACTGCTCCTATGTCAACATGAATACACTGCAGACTACTCAAGAGAAGTCTAGTTTAAAGGGCACAGAGGAGATCAATTTCACTTAAGTACAAATTCTGCAATGTACAGGTGCAGTGAGCCGATGTGTAGAAAGGAACACGTCATATTGCTCAGGCTGTAGACATAGGTTACATTACTAGTATTCTAGGAACTCTTAAACAACCTGGAAAGCAAAGATACAACCGAGTATACAGAATGGCCTAGATATTTGAACACTGTAAATACTTGAAACAGTGAATGATATAAATTTAAATTTACTGGTGGTAATGGAAGCACAGAAACACCTGAATCACAAGAATAAAGAGATGCCAGAAGAAGTAAACATTCTCAAATGGACCATGTATTGTAGAAAGAATAGAAAAAAGGACTGCAAACAGAAGATATACCAAAAGAAAGGAGTGAAGCTAATACAACTGATTGGCCATGCTTTTTTTCTGGCGGTACGCAACAGTACACAGTACCGGCACTTTTTTTCTTAAGTTTTTTAAAATGTGCGATTTATTGACAGAAAAATGTATTATAAATATTCCAGTAGATGGTACTGTGTTCACGAATTGAATTTTCAGTTTTGATTACTCATAAGTTGGTACCCTGCTTTCCTGTTTCATAGGTTAGTACGCAACCGAAAACAGGAAATTGTGTTCACTTCCGATTGCTTCCAATATCAGTTTATCAGTTCTATAGTCACTCTGCAACAGGCAGGTGTTCATGTGAGTTTTGAATTAATCTAAGTTAAATCAGTGCAATCATTGTTCAAAATGAGTAAAATACGTAGTTACTTTATGCCAATGAGTAGAAAAAGGAAGGCTGAAGGAGCAGAAATTGTTGACTCTACTTGTGATCCTGTAAAACAGAAAACTAGCACCGAAAATACACTTGGTGAAGAGGATCACGAAAGCAAAAACGAAACATTAGAGAAAGTTTTCCTAAATACTTTGTCTCATAATAAAGATGTAACAGGAAAAGTGTTTCGAACCGCTTACAAAGTTGCGAGGAGAAATCCACCATTTAACAACTTTGAAGACGAAATAAATTTACAGGAACTTAATAGCCTAGGCATGGGATATATTCTTCATTCTGCAAATACTTGCATTAACATGTTTTTCTCATTTCATATTGTAAAATGAAATGAGAAAAACATTAATAGACAATATAGTGAACTCCTAGAACAAAATATTCATCAATAAGTAATTATTGATGAATCGACAACTGTGAGTAACACAATAACATTGATTGTTATTGTTTGTGTAGTTCTTCCTGAACTTTCGGCCCCTGTGAGTCTTTTCCTAGATTTGATTGAATTATCAGATGTAATTCTAGAGGAATTCTAAACTCTTTAATTAGTCATCTAGAGTGTTTAGGATTATCTGAAGATTACTTAAAGGAGTATTTATTGTCTGTAACTTGTGATGGTGCAACCGTGTTGTTTGGTGTGCGTAATGATGTGAGGAGGCTAATGCAAGAGAAGTTTCCTAGTGTTATTTTCTGGCATTGTGCTAGCCATTGGCTTGAATTGTCTGTCAGTGACACAGTGAACAATGTGGCAGGAGTGAATTGCTTTAAGAGTTTCATGGACAAACTTTATGTGACTTATCATGCTTTACCTACGAATGCTAGGGAACTACAGGAAGGTGCAGGGACTCTAGAACTTCAACTTCTTAAAATTGGCAGAATTTTAAGTACTCGCTAGGTTGCATCTAGCTTTCGCACTGTTTCTGCAGTGTGGCAAGACTTTGAACCCTCGTCCATCACTTTCTGGAGGCAAAAGAAGACTGCAGAAGAAGCAAAATAGATCTCTTTCTTTATGAGGGCCTTTTAAGAAAAATAACGCCATGCGAGTTTGTTCTTGATTTGAGCCTTATGTGGGATGCTGTCCAAGAACTTAGTGAACCAAGTCTAGATTTACAAGAGAGAAATATTGACTTGTACAAAGCAGACAGAAAAACAAAGAATACAGTTCAACTTTTTGATGAAAGAATTGAGAATCCTGGTCCATACTACAATATTTCTCTTCAAAGTCAGAAGAACAAGAAGTTCAAAGGGATTGAGCTCCACAAAAATGAAAGACACAGCCCTGCAATAAGTTCATCTGCTTTCTATAAACATCTGAAAGAAGCCATTGGCTTGAAGGAGATGATGCTGATTTGCCTGAATGTGCTAAGATTTTAGATTCCAAGTATTGGCCAGAAAATCCTGGGAAGCATCTGACATTTGGTGAAGCTGAAATTAAAAAGTTAGCATGCAAATTTAGCTTAAATGAAAAAGAAGCAGTTCGTGGTTTCAGTGAATATCTTCAAAAAAAGCCCAAGACATACTACTTCCTCTAAAGCACACTTTTGGGCACAATTGCAATATCTTCCAGTGAATGTGAAAGGGGTTTCTCTCAGATGAATCTTATAATAACTTCATCTAGGTCATCTCTGCTTGTATGGACAACTTCTGCACTGATGTTCATCAGGACAGTAGGACCTCCTCTCACTCAGTTCAACCCTAGCAAATATGTGGACTCATGGCTGCTCCGAGGTCGTCATTCTGCAGTTGATACCAAAAGCAAGAAGTGATCTTGAGACGACAAGGGTATATTGGAGGATATGTTAAAAGTGTGGAAGTTACTGTAATAACATCTTCATGGTGAGTACCACCACCTTTTTTTAACAGAAAAAAAGCACTGCTGATCAGTATAACAATTGGTGTATCAATCGCAATGACAGACATAACCTCTCTTAATCAAGGCCTGCAATGAAACAAAACGAATTGTCACAGGGTATTGTATGTTTCATTAGCAAAAGCCTGAGAGATTGTATCCCAGTAGTAAGAAAGGAAAGTTGACAATCCTTTAATTCTTATTTAAAAGCTACCCTAACATTCCAAACTACCTAACAGAACAGTGGACACCATACTTTTAAAACCTATTGTATCAAACAAGGAGAACAAAATCTGTAAAAAAATAAAAAAAATTAAATAAATAAAATTAAAAAAAAAAAAACACAAAGTTTTTATAGACTAGAGAGCAATAATAATTTGTGATCACTCAGTGATCACAAATATTTATGAAAAAGGATTATTACAATATTCACATTTAAGTAATTTCATGTGAATCCAACTAACTACTTTCTCAGTACTGTCCTTAACCAACAATCCCATTCTTCAGAGAAGCAAGTTTAAAACCGCTCTGAATTCTAATAACACGGCTACCATAAGTCATGGTGGACATATTCTGTCAGAAAATGTTATCTCTAATATTTCTGAGTCTTTAAACAGGTGGACGGAAAACATGTACATAAATTCAGAACTCACCTCTTACATACTAATATGAGAAGCATAAAGAAATATTGGTTTACATTGTCGACGCTGGACATTAACAATATGACAAACACTGATGTACTAATCCTGACCAAAGTTTTTCTAAGTGACACAGAAGCAACTGCATACACTAAACATTACCAGTCACATATCCTATGAAGATAATGCAAAAAAAAAAGGATACCGCATTATAGCATTTGTCAAGAATGCTATAATACTGGGGAACTTCAACTATGGACATAGGGTACAATTTCCCCTATGTGCCCATAGGGGAATTATTGGAGGTATTTAGAACTATGGAGACATAGAGTGGAAGGAGGAAAGATCCCATGGTAGCATGGAAATGGGATCTTTCCTTACATCTACTGAAAGATAATTATTTGAAGCAGTGTGTGATGGAAGGGACTGGAGATATTAGAGTGTTGGATCTAGCAAAAGTATCAGAAGAGATATATATAATTAAGGTGGCCACACTGCTTCCATCTGGGGAGAGTGTTCATGTGGTCTTGACTTGGAAGATTGCAAAATGCTGAATTTTCAGTCAAGAAGGGGTATATCTGGAACTATAAGGCAGGTGATTATGACAAGCTTAGGAGGCAGCTTGAGGCAGTGCAATGATAAAAATCTGTAAGAGAGCTGAATGTTAGCAGCGCATGGAAAATAGTTAAGAGCTATTTGAAAGAAATAATATCAGAATGTATACCCAATGTCAGGAGGATTAATCATGTAGGCATTAGACATTAGTGATACTACTTAAGCAGGAGCTAAAATAATAATAATAATAATAAATAAATAAATAAATTGTGGAGGGTATTATAAGGAGAAAGGTGACCAGCAAGCTCACGATGGTAAGGAAGACAAAATCAGAGATTATAAGAAGAAATCAGCCAAGCAGGCTAAAAGAAATTAAAGAGTTATTTTATTATGTAGCAAGTAATAGGAAGAATGATTATGGAAGGATAACTTTAATGAGTGTTGATGGTATAAAGGCGACAAAGCAGAACAAAACAGTTGAGTGACTGAGTGATTATTTTGGAAGGGTATATCATCTGAGTGAGGTTATTGCTGTTACAGATGTGATGGGGATGGATGCAAGAACAGAGGATGATCAATTGGAGAGGACTTAGAATGTTGTAGAATCTCAATACAAATGAAGCCATGGGATTTGATGGGATATCAGCTCGCATTTTACAAGAATGTGCAAAGGAACTGCCATGCCTTTGACTAATGCTATTTAATTTAAACCTCAGCTCTGACAAAGTTCAAACAGAGTGGAAGGAGAGTAAAGTAATTCATTTTGCATAAAGGAGGCTCTAAGACTGTAACTAATCAGTATCTCAGAAGTGGTGATAAAAGCTGGAAAAGGTGGTCAAAGAGAGAATTCAGGAATGGGTGGATACAAATATGATACTCTATGAGGGACACAGTTTTGTGAAGGGTCGGTCATGTTTTAGTAATTTATTAACATCTTATAATAGAGTGAAAACTGAGTTGGATAAAGGGCATGGCTACAAGATGATTCTGCTGGATTTTACAAAGGCATCTGACAGAATACCACATGAAACTCTGTTATGCAAATTAGAACAAATTGAGATGGATATGAAATTGGTGATATGGATACAAGGGCAGCTGATAGACAGATATCAAAAAGTAGTATTTGGAGGAGCAGAAGCCAAAGAAAGCAGATGATTATCGGCATGAAGAAAGGCTTTGTGCTTTGTACCACTACTGTTTAATTTGAACACAAATGAACAAAAAAAAAGAAATAATTTGAATGGAAATATTCAAGTGCTTGCTGATGATGCAAAATTGAATAGAGTAATAATTAATCAACATGATGTGGATCGCTTGCAGAATGATTTAAATTTTGCCCATTTAAATTATTTAAATGGGCAAAAGATAATGGGTATCAGTTAAGTATGGAGAAATGTAAAGTTATCCATTTTGGAACAATTATGTGGCAGACTGATGGAACTGTACTGCAAAACACTGATGACACTAGAGATCTTTCATCTTTTTTTTTAATTTTTTTGTGGGATAGTAGATAGAAAGTTGAGGTTCAGAGGACACACTGATAAGGTTGCCAAAGTAGTTCATAGGATTATGTGGTTATAGAAGAACACACTACACACTAGCAAGCAGAAATAGGTAAGTTATCATTCCTCTTGATCAGGTATTGATACATCTACATTTGGATCACTGTGCTCAGGTGTCGTCACCCAGCTTTTTTTGGGGGGGGGGGGGGAATGACTAAGTAGCAGAGAGGATCCAGAACTAAATCCGTCATATGGTGAATGGCCTGCATAATGCTCCCTATGAGAACAGACTTAAGGTTTGTGGGTCGCAAAAGTTGGTTAACAGGCAAAAAAGAGTGGATATAATAGAAATATTCAAGTTACTTAAAGGGTTTTATAGGACTGATGCAAGGTAAATGTTTTAGCACTTGGCTATAGTGGCAGAAAAAAAAGGCATCCCTTAAGTTGAATAAGAGAGTGTGAGGACTTGATTTTTTGCATGGAAAGAGAGAGAGAGTGGTGAATGAATGAAACGAGTTGTCAGTCAGTTGTGAGTGCTTTACGAGGGTGGTCTGAAAAGTTCTCGGCTTAACAATGAAAAAACAAATTTATAATTTCAAAATTATTTTTATTTTTCAACATAATCTCCCTTAAGACTAATACATTTATTCCAGAGATGCTCCAACACCATTATCCGATCCCTGTAGTGGTTCTCAGTAAGATCTAATACCCCTCTACAGCTGCAATCACCTCTTGATTTGAAGAAAAATGCTGACTAGCAAGGAAGACTTTCAGTTTTCGGAAGAGATAGAAGTCAGAGAGAACCAAATTTGGGGAACAGGGTGGCTGTTCCAACAATTCATAGTGCAGATCCCTTAATTTTCCCATTGCCAAAACATCTTTGTGGGCAGGTGCAGTGTCCTGATGAAAGATGATTTTTTTCTTCTACAAACCGGATCCTTTCTCACGAATTTTTTCGTCTAGTCTGATTAAAAGATTGGAATAATATTCCCAGGTTATTGTTTTACCATTTTCAAGGTAATTAATAAACAATATACCTTTAGCATCCCAAACCACCGATGTCATGACCTTTCCTGCTGATGGAACAGACTTTGTCTTCTTTAGCGCCGAACAACCGGCTTCTGGCTGCTGTTTGAATTATGGTGTGAAATGGTAAATCCAAGTCTCATCCATAGTAATAAATCGACGCACAAAATCAGTTTTATTCTTATTAAAATGTTCCAAGCCCTGTTCAGAGATTTTCTTGCGAGTGCGTTTTCGATCTGCTGTTATCAAGCGAGGCACCCATCTTGTGCAAAGTTTTTTCATATGCAATTCTTAATGCAAAATATATCCTACACATTCTTTTGAAATGCCTATAGTCTCAGCAATTTCACGCACTTTAACTCACTGGTCATCCAATTCCATATCATGCACTTGATCAATGATTTCTGGTGTTGTTACACTTTTCTGATGTCCTTCACGTGGATAATCTTCAAGGCAGGTACGGCCACATTTAAACTCAGCAGCCCATTTCTTAATTATCAAAAACAAAGGAGAAGAGTGCCCATAAACTTTTATGAACTTCAAATGAATTTCTTTTGCCGTTAAACCTTCTTTCACAAAGAATTTTATAACTGCACATATGATACTCAATTTTATCCATTTCAAGGGATCCAGACAACACTTTTGCTTCAGACAGCTGCATAAAACAACCTACTTGATAGAATGACTTGCAATTTCACATGGATACTTATGACAGATGTACTAACCTAGAAAAAAAACAACTTGCCAATAGTGTCACCATGTATGGTCGAGACCGAGAACTTTTCAGACCACCCTCGCATATGCTAATGGGTTCAAGGAGAGGTGCGACAGATACTGTGCTTATGGACAGAGTCAAGGTGGTTGGGGAGCTCAAAACAACCAAGACAAAAAAAGATACTGTGTATATAATTTGGGCCTTTCACGGTGAGTCTTTGGGCTCCATTGAGATGTCCGCACAATAATAACTAAAAACATAGCTAAGTGGCATCAAAAAATCACACAAGATATCAGTTTATCCTAATAGGAAACATTAACATAAATTTCAAATTAAATCAAAGATGCAATGAAATTATATTCTTGTTTAATTGTTTATCTGAGTGTAAGCAAACAAAGTTTGCACATGAAATATCTTCATGACAGGCTACACATATATAAAGGCTAGTGACTTCATGTTAATTGTCTTGGTATCCCTTAATGCAAATCAAATATCCTTTTGGGTTTATATAATACTATGCATTATGGGAAGGACAACCAGCCAGAAGAGATACTGAGACTGAAGTAATTCAGAAGTCACATATTTCCCATGTACAAGTAGTGGAAAGGTGAAACACCTTATTATTAAAATAATCTGGATTAGTCTAGTTGTCAAGATGCTTCACACAGAAACTTTCCTCACACTTTGATAAAGGATTAGAGAAGAATATAATTTCTTGACATCTTTAATTTAATTTATACCCAAGTGGACAAACTTTCAACAACTACCTCTAATCCACAGTATTTTAATAATAAAGTGTTACACATTTTCACTAGTTGTATATGGGAAATATATTAATTTTGTATTACTTCAACTTTGATATCTCTTCTGGATCTGGCTCCCACTCATGGATTTCCATGAATGTGGGATTTATGAAACAGTTCTTGATCAATGTATTCCATTAGACCAGTAGTTCCCAACCTTTTTTGGATCATGTCCCACCTCAATGCCTCAAAGATTTTGATGTCCCTCTAGCATAATAGTCAACCAAGTTCTGAAAAAGCATAATATATATAGGTACTTCAAATAAAAAAAGGAACATAGGTAAAACTGCTTTTAATTTGACTTTCTTCAATGAATATAAATCTTATATTACACTTTGTATATTATAAACATAAATTGAACTCAACTTGGGAAAATAAAATCCAAGTTAATGTGATCCTTGAGCTTGATGTTTGCTGCAAAGAGTTTTTATTTGAGGTACTAATTTACTCAAGTCATTTATGGCACTAAAGCCACATTCAACTAAATATGACACCGGGAAGGGCAACAGTAATTTTCGTGCAAAACTAGTTGAATGTGGGTATTTCATTTCTGTCTCGTCACAAAGCCATGTCATTGTTCCTTTTATGTTGAATAAAGTTCTAATAGACTCATCATTTTGCATTTCTGAGAGTTCTTGATACTGCATTGCCACAACAGTTAGGTCCACTAGCAATGGCTGAGTTATCCAAGATGAAAAATAAATTTCTTTTAAATCAGAATACCTGTCATTTAAATCACAGGCCATTTTGCTCAGGTGATCAACATATACAGCAGCATCAGTTACTTCACACTTATTTAACCAATAAAATTGGTCAAATTTTTTGGCTGAAACATTCGTTTCACATAATTGTAGAAATGCAATGAAAGCAAATATCTTAGCTCTTGCATCAGCAAGGGTCTTATTTGACTTTTTATATGTTAAATAAGCAACCTTGCAGTTGCTTATTTAACATATTCAGCTTTTCAAAGATATCTCTCGAATAAATGACAAATGCTTGACCATCAACTGTTTGTAAGAGTTTCATTTCAGGTTTGTCATTCAAAAACTCACTAAGAATATCAAATAGTTCCATGAATCTTCTCAAGCAATTCCCCTGTGACAGCCACCTCACCTCGTTGTGAAGCAGTAGTCTTAGATGGGTCAGCAGTTTTATCCTCACGAAATTGTTTGAAGAGATGCTCACATTTGGCATCAGCTTTGATAGTGTTGATACATTTTATAACTGAATTCAATATCTTAATTAGAACAGGTGAAAGTTTCTTGGAAGCTAAATTTTCTCTGTGAATAACAAAATGCACAAGCAACATTTCAGGATTGTCATCCTTCATTAATTTTAAACAGCCACGTTTCTTGCCCATCATAACAGGAGCACCATCTGTAGCACAAGATGTAATATTTTTCATTCATATTTAAGCTTTATCTAAATAATTTTTGAGTTTATTGTATATATATCAATGGCAGTAGTGGTGGTTTCAATGCTTCACAGAACAACATCTCTTCAGTAAATTCCCCATTGTCAATATATCTTATGCCATCAATACAGCCTCACTGTCTCTTACAGTTGATTCATCCATCTATATTGAGAATTTCCTTGATCTCAACTTTTCAATAAGTTGTGTTTCCACATCTTTAGACATCTCATCTGTTCTTTTGCTAACAGTGTTATTGCTCAGTGGCATTCCTTTGACATCTTTCTCCAGAAATGTTTTGAGAAAAGTTGATATCGCTGGTTTAATTAAATCCTCCCTATAGTATGATTTTTTCCTAATTTAGCTATGAGCAGAGAAATTTCATAACTATCTTCAAAAGTATGATTTTGGATAGCAGTTCGTACAGAGAACAATGAATCTATTGTTGATCTATTCTCAAACTTCTCCTTTAGAGACTTAAATTGGTTCAAATCACACTTCACATAAGCGGTATGTTTTGCCTTCAAATGTGTTTTGAGACTACCTTTTTTTCATTGATTCGTTGGCCAAACAATGTTTGCACAATAGACATAACGGTGATCATTCATTCTGAGGAGCAGGTATGAAACCGAACTTCAAATGCTCATCTGAATACCAATGAACTTTTTTTTTGCTTGCATTACTCATTTTATGCATGGGGCTAGCAACTGAAAGGAAAAAAAAAAGTTTATAAAGTATACTGTATGCATGTGTGTATTATACAAGGAAATTAACGGGGCACATAACATGTATTTATACTACTATAAACACATATAATAAATAAAAAGTTAAAATAATAAAAAAGTAAAATTTTAAAAGTCTACTGTCATAAGCAGAGAAAAAGAAACAATGAAATATGAGAGATTATGTTTATGTTTTCAGCTATCAAACGAACTTAATACAATTGTGGCAAAGTGTTCATTTTATTTATGATAGTAGTGCAACTTTGGGGTAACCAGAAAACTAACAACATGTAAAAATGTTACATAAAAAACATTGATAATATACATAAAAAAATTAAACAAACTTACCTTATTGTTTCTAAACAAAAACTGCACAAAGTTAAATTGGCACTGTTTACTTTTCAGAAGTGACAGATGCTATGATCTAACCTGAACACATGCCACCAAGTATTTATGTTGACTGTAGTACGTTGGCAGCTTTTTTTTTTTCTCGGAAATTCAGGGTTGCAACATCGATAATTTATCACTGACAATGGTGATTTCTTGACTATGTCGGTGATGAAGTGATGAACGAATGCAACATCATTTTCTAATTTCCCCCCAAAATATTCAAATTGCCCCCCCCCCCCCTCCCCCTGTGGGGCATATGCCCCATGTTGGGAAACACCTATTTTATGGGCTTCTACTGACATGACCTTTATCACAACCCCTCAGAAGATGATTTTTCTGTGGGAGATGAGCAGTTCTACTTGGTGAAAGGGTTTGCCAGTCACTGAGTGTAACCACTGCTGAGTATCTTTGAATGACTGAGCGTTAATGAATATAAATGATCCTTCAGGTCACTTATAATTAGAGAAACGTGAAGGACTGCCCAGTTTTTGGACATAATCTTCTACTTGTACAATGTTGAAAATAGTCTGGGTAGTGGCCTTTCCCATAATGAATTGCATGATACACACCTGAAAGGATGTGAACTTCGCATTATGGGATACAAAAGACAATTAATGTGAAGTTGCTAGCATATAAGTAGCCTAGTCATGAAGATACTTCATGCACAAACTTTGTTTGCTTGCATTTGGATAAAGGATTAAACAAGAATATAATTTCTTGGCATTTTTAATTTAATTTATAACTAAGTGGAAAAACTTTCAATAACATAAATATCTTTGATGATTGCAGCTTTTTGAACAGTAAACATATTTGATAAAGCCAGTACAACATAAACTCAACAAGAGAAGAAATATTCAGGGATACACCAACACAATTATGTTAGACCACGTCAATAAATGAGCTCCTTTCAATACATACATTTGTCAGTAATAACCACCGAGTTGATGACCACTTCATTATTGCAACTTTATTCCTTTCTTATCACTTCAACCAGATAAACCACGCTCCAGTATCAGTTTTTGTTTACAGAAAGAAAAAAAAAAAAAAAAACAGATAATAACCACTTACAGATAAAGTAAATATCAATCTGCTCAAAAGAATAGAAAAGACAACCAACAACATTTACCTACAAGGCATCAAAAAACACAAGAAACTGCTAACAACTATAATTCACAAAACACAAAAAGATACTATTACTTAAAAAAATTCGTGGAATACAGTGCCAATATGAAGCAAACATAGTCTAAAGGATTACTAATTAGAAAAAAAGATAATTTCCCCATATGACTTTATTACCAAAAACATTGGTGATAAAGTCATACACTGTGACTTTTATTCTTCCTTTCTTGCTGAATCATTCAACTATACCTTCACAAAGAAACCATACAACCAGGGGCATAGGCACTGCAGAACTGCAGCACCCCCAATTTTCCTCGATATATAAATATATTTATTAATATTTGCTTGTAATATTTAATTTCATCATCAACAATCCTATACAATTCTCTTATTTTGTATAAAAAATAATAAAAATCCATCTTGTGGCACTTAGGAGGGCGAAAGACACTAGCAGCACCGTGTTTACCACAGTATTATATTGCTATATGCCAAACATATGCACACCATATAGTGAGATGCGCGCTATTAGCGTAATGCGGCACCGTCCGTCATGCAGTCCCACGGTTGTTTATATGCAGTTTGCGCCAGTAGTAAAGTGTTTGTAGTGCTTATCATGTTTACTCCATCTCTTTAAATATTTGGACATTACAATTAAAGGATTTAATTGTAATGTCCAAAAATTGTAAATCCATTCCTTTAATTACAATTAAAGGAATGGATTTTATTTTTAAGTAATTTTAAATTATACTAAACTGTATAATTTTATCGATAATAAACAATATTTTTTCATGAAACCAAACAAGAAGAATATATTTTATTTTTAAGTAATTTTGAATTATACCAAACTGTATAATTTTATCAATAATAAACAATATTTTTTCATGTTTAATTTTTTAAAAAATTTTTATTTTGATATTTTATTCAAACACGCATACTGTACTTACAGTGTGTATGTATATTTCGAAAGTTACAGCACCCCCCCACGATTTCAAGCCACGAGCCGCCACTGCATACAACTAGAAAAAAAAAATTTTTTTTCCAACAATGCACAACACAAAATTATCAACCAAAAGGCAACAGCAAACCATGTATTTTACATGGTTTGCTGTTGACTTGTATCCAAGCTGGAAATGAAAGATGCTTTTTCAACTAAAAACAAGGATCAGTCCACAAATAGAAAAAAATACCTTTAAATTCAAATTTTGAACAATTAAATCCTGTACTTCTAAAACATGTGAACATGATATTCAACACCAGTATTATCACCAAACAACTAAAAATCCTAATAATTACATCTAATTACAAAGAAGGAAAAAGAAACGATATCCAGAACTACAGAACTATAGCTAACCAATTATAGTTAACTGCCATTTGCATTATCTGATATGTGTATAAACTGTATGTGTTCTTCTGCCTGGTTTGCCTATTTCATGGGATGAAAAACCCAATTTTCCAAAACTATAAACACCTTGAAGTCTCCTTATTAGACCAGTAAATTCATCTTCAATTGAAAAACCTGGATAAAGGTTCTTCATGTCCTGGATGGAATTCAGATCTTTTCAACCAAAGGTCATCATCAATATATATATATATATAATATATATAGAATTGAAGAAATATATATATATATATATATATATATATATATTCAATTCTATATATATATATAAATATATATATATAGAATTGAAGCCTTTGGCTCTTCACATATCTAATATATATATACATATATATATATATATACACACACACACACACACACACACATATATACATAGATAGATATAGACAGATTCCATACATAGAACCTACAGCACATCAGTGAAACTTTGTGCTTTAGTGTGGTCTGATATTTTTTCTCAAATAATGCCCAATCCTTAATCTCATCTTTTTGGGTCTTCTATGGCTTAAGATTTCCTTGTCTCATTATGCATCATTCATATGCTGTATTTACTGTTCCTCGAATACTGAAATCATTCTGATCTCTTTGACTTCTCCTTGAAGCTTGATTTCCTGTAATCCAAACTACCCTAACAGTCATCTCAAGTCTTGATAACTTTAATGCCCTCTCCCCTTCCAATTCCACAGACCAAGATGAAATACAGGGTGGCCATAAAATAACTTTCCCTCTTTTGAGGCATCTGTAGCTAAAACCAATAAACAGAATAAGACCAAATTTTATATTGAGACTTTTGAAGGCATGGGAAGATGATTTCCACAAAAAAAAATTTAGTACCAAAAGTCGCCAATAGGGGAAATTTTGGCACTGGCAGAGCCGAAAACAAGCAGATAATTACATTAAAGGCAGATAAAATGGACTAATAACATTTTGACAGTGTAAATGATAGCCACGTCACAATGATAATAATAATAATTAACATGTTGACCTCTTTGACCTTTTTGTTTCACAATTTGCTGAAAGTAACATAAAATAATCATATTTTATTTTTTATCTATTTTATGCAGCTAAATAGATTCGCACTTCCCACAAGGTCAAACTTGCAAATCTCTGACGTGTATGAACAGTTATATGCATTCAGTGTTTTGTCTGGTGGAATAAATTTGTTATAGTGATAGTATAAGGGGAAATTTGTCCCATCCCATCAAAATAGGGATGGGACAAATGGACTTCTGCAATTCATGTATATTAATGCCAGAAGTATTAGGAACAAGAAGGAAGAATTTTTGGCCTTGGTTGGCACTTCCAGGCCACAGGTTATTGGCATTAGTGAAACATGGCTGACAGAAGATGATATAGCTAGTGGGATTGAACGTGAGGGGTATGGTGTGTTCAGGAGTGACAGGGGGAATAAAATGGGGGGAAGAGTGTTATTGATGATAACTGATGAGCTGCAGCCAAGGAGAATAGAAGTGAAACTGCAGTATAGAGAAAAGAGCACATTTGAGGCTATTTAGTGTGAGATTGAGACTAGCAGAACAAAATATACAGTTGGGTGCTGCTATAGACTAGGTCAGTGATGGGGAACCTTTTTACCCAGGTGTGTCAAACTTTTTTTTTTTTTAAATATTGACATTGTTGATGTGCCACTTGCATACATGCATTATAAATGTAACTACATAATCATAGATGGTGACTTATACATATCATATTAGGCTATTTATTTAATAGGACATTGATATAAAATCTATGAATTCATATAATGCAATTAATTTAATAAACTGAAATTACAAAAACTTACATTACATTTAATGACTTTCTGTTGCTGACTACTAGTAGAAAGTTCTATCAATGAACAAATCTACCTTTGCCTTAACTGAGAGCGATCTTACACGATTTATTGCAGTTTTTTCATCAGAATACCAATATTTTTCAACGTCCAAGGTGTGTCACCTGAAACCCTCAAGTGTGTCAGTGCTGACATGCGTGTCATAGGTTCGCCATCACTGGACTAGGTGATGGAATAGATGGTGGAAATAGTATGCATAAGCAAATAGAAGAAATGAGTGGAAGGAGAGTAATTATTATGGGAGATTTCAACTATGGTAACATTGATTGGAAGGAGGAGAGGACACATGGGAGGAAGTAATTGGATTTTATGCAGTTATTAAGGGATAACTATCTTCAACAGCATGTAATGGAAAATATTAGGGGTCAGAGAGTGCTTGACTTAGTAACTGCATCTGAGAATTTGGCTGAATATGGCCACATTGCCACCAATTGGTGAGAGTGATCATAGGGTCTTGACTTGGGAGGTGGCTAAAGGTGTGGAATTTACAATTAAGACAGGGTACATGTGGAATTATCGGGCTGGTAAGTATGACAAGCTTAGGAGTTTGATTGGTTCAGTGCCATGGCATGTAAAATTGCAAGGGCTGCATGTTGATAGTGCATGGGAGGCGGTTAAGAAGTGTTTGCAGGAGGCAATGGCTAACCCCTACTTGATTTATTATTCGAACCTAGAGTCCGAATAATAAATCAAGTAGGGGTTAAATGGATGAATAACACCATTAAGCTTGAGCTGCAAAAAAAGAAACAACTGTGGAGGGAATTTAAGGAGAAAGGTGATCGGCAGTCACATGAAAGGTAACAAGTGTGGTAAGAAAAGCAAAAGCAGATTATGAAAGAACATTAGCCATGCAGGCTAAAGAGAATCCCAAACAGTTTTTTCGATATGTTGCAAGTAAAAGAAAAAATCTATATGGCAGAATGATTTTAAAGAATGCCAATGGTAGGTAGGTAACCAAATCAGTTAATATAGTGGAATTACTGAGCGAGCACTTTGCAAGAGTATATCATCCAGTGGTGACATTGCAGGAATGAATGAACTAATAGCTTATACGGGAATTGTGGTGAATGAAGTAGAGGTGAATAGTCTATTACAAAACCTCAATATCAATACATCTGTGGGATTGGATGGTATACCAGCTCGTGTCGTACGTGAAGCGGCTAAAGAATTATCAGTGCCCTTGACCATTTTGTTTGAGTCTCGGGTCTGAGTTAGTCCCGAGGGAGTGGAAACAGGGGAAAATAGTTCCACTGCATAAAGGAGGTTCCAACAACAGACTGCTGTCGGTAATTTACAATAGCAGTCTGTTGTAAATTACCGACCGATCAGCATATCAGGAATAATTGTCAAGGTCTTAGAGAAATTAGTCAAGAAAAGAATACAGGATTGGATAGATGAAAATGGGATACTGCATGAGGGACAGCATGGTTTTGTGAAGGGTAGATCATGCCCCAGTAACTTGCTCACATTTTATAACACAGTGACGGCTGAACTGGATAAGGGTAATGGGTTTACAGTGATTCTACTGGACCTTGCTATGGCCTTTGACATGATACCACATGGAATTTTAATCAGTAAATTGCAGCATATGGGGATGGATATAGGGTTGGCGAGATGGATAGGAGGATGGTTGATGGAGAGATATCAGAGAGTGGTTTATTCAGGAGTAGAGTCCAAAAGACGGCCTGTGACAAGAACAGAACCCTGTGGCACAGGGTTCTGTTCTTGGACTACTACTGTTCAATTTGTTTGTTCATTAACGATAAAGGAAAGGATCTGAGAGGAAGAGTTCATTTGTTTGTTGATGATGCAAAGTTGTGTAGAGCAATAGTGAGTAGACAGGATGTCAAAATTTTGCAGGATGATTTCGATAGTTTGGAGGACTGGGCTAAGGAGAATGGATGTGAATTTAATGTGGCAAAGTGTAAGGTTATGCATTTTGGGGTGAAAAGATTAGCAGCAGTATATCACATTGTTGGTGGAACCGTAGTCCAGGAGATTGACGAAGGCAGGGATTTGGGAGTGTTAGTGGATAGGAAGTTGAAGTTTAGGAGGCACATCGCAAAAGTGGCAAAATCAGCTCATCCAATCACTTGGTTGCTAAAAAATACTTTAACAAGCAGAGACAAACATTCCTCTGTATCGAGTCTTGATAAGACCCCATCTAGACTACTGTGCCCACATATGGGTGCCAGGGTTTCTTCTTGATGGGGAGGAGGTGGAGAGGATCCAGAGACGAGTGAGCAAGATGATAGCAGGTCTATGGAATGAACCTTATGAGAATAGGTTGAAGATTTGTGGGTTGCAGAAATTGGTTGATAGGCAGAAAAGGGGTGATATGATTGAGACATTCAAATTACTGAAGGGTTCCTATAAGATTAATTCAGAAGATATTTTTGAGAATAGGACTGGTGGTGGGAGGACTAGGGGCCATACATGGAAGTTGGGCAAGAGTGTGGTTAGCAAGGGTGTTAGAGCTAGGTTTTTTACTTGGAGAGTGGTGAATGAATGGAATAAGCTGCCAGAGTCTGTTGTGGGTGCCATGACTGTGAATGAGTTCAAGACGAGGTATGATAAATACTGTGTGAATGTTGAATAGTTGTCCTTGACATGATGTTAGGACCTCCCTCGATGAGTCTATCGACTCCTTGGAGTTGCCCGTAATAGTAATAATATTGTTATAAATTGCCCTGATATGGAGACTACGAAAAAGAGCAAAGTCATTTAGAAGCCTTGATAAATGAAGTTCTATCTGATGATGAACCATACGAATATTCGTCGGAAAGTTACAACGGAAGTGATCTTAGTTCTGTGTCTTCAGGTTCTGATTTTCTCATTGCTAGAAAGAGAATAAAAGTATCTACGACTGGTAATACCGAAATTTTCGCTCCTAGTGCATCTCAGTTTACTGCTGCTCATTCTGTAGAACAAATAACTGATGATGTTATAACAAATCTGCATTTGACTAATGATTCTTCCTCAGATGAAATACTTGGAAATGTGAATTCAACCGACCTACAATGGAATGAAATTACAGGTGATAATCTAAAACATTTTCAGTTTGTGGATAATATTTTGGAATAAAACAAAATGTTATTGAAGAAATGCACGATAAACAGCCTGTAGACTTCTTTTTTATGTTTGTTGATGAAGGACTGCTGGACCTAATGTTGCAAGAAACTAACAGATATGCTCTTCAAAAACTCAATAACACAATTTTACCAAAAGCAAGGATAAGAAAGTGGAAAAACAAACACATCCCAATGAAATGAAGATATTTTTGGGTCTGCAAATGTGGTTCGGTTTAGTGCAGATGCCAAAATTAGAGTGCTATTGGTTGAATAAAGTCCTCTATTCTACAGAAATCAAACAAGTTATGTCAAGGAATCGGTTCAATCTTCTCAGTAACTGGCACTTTACAGACAATGAGTGTGGAAATACTTCTGAAAGTCATTTTAAAATTACACCTCTCATAAATCACATAAGAAAAAATTTCCAGAAAATAATGACGCCTTCGGGTAATGTTTGCGTTGATGAAACTTTAGTTCCTTTTCGAGGTCATCTTGCTTTTCAACAGTACATCAAGAATAAACGACACAAATTTGGCATAAAACTACTCAAATTGTGTATTGAAGATGGATATACATATGATTTCAAGATATACTGCGGTGCAGAAAAGACCAATACCACTAATAGTTTTCCAACTTCAATTGTTATGGAACTTTGTGAGAATCTACTTGCCCATGGATGCACAATATATGTAGATAATTATTATGCCAGTATTGAATTAGCGCACAAACTTTTGAATAGACAAACACACCTTGTAGGCACTTTGAGAAAAAATTGTGAGGGAATTCCACAGGATGTTACCCAGAAGAAATTGAAAAAGGGTGAAATAATTGGTAAAGAAAGTGACACAGGGGTGGTGGTAATAAAATGGTGCGATAAACGTGAAGTGCTTATGTTATCAACAAAACACACAAACAAAATGAAATCTCTTACAGCAAGAAATGGTAATGAAGTGCAAAAGCCGGAAGCTATTATAGACTATAACAAAAGCAAAAGTTTTATTGATCTATCCGATCAGGTGAAAGCCTATGCTTCTTGTCTTCGAAAAAGTGTGAAATGGTACCGAATTTAGGTTCTGCTGTGGTGAACGCTTTTATAGTATATAAGCGAGTTACTGATAAAAACATTAGCATCACAGAATTTAGAGAAAAAATCGCAAAAGAGTTATTAGGAATTACACCAAAGGAAAATAATGTCAGTTCGACTTCAGACAAGGAAAAACATATTTTAGAAGAGGTTGGTACCAGTAATAGGAGAAGATGTACATCTTGCTACAAAAAGTTAACTGAAGAACATAATAGAAAATATGCAACATCTAAGGCCACACAAACACGGTGGAAATGTGTTCAGTGCAAAAAATTTTACTGTGTTCGATGTTTTACTATTGTGCATAACTGTACTTTGTAATTGTTTAGCAATAATTTCACCTAATTATTTTTTTCATATCTATTTGTCTACTGTTTGTCATTTTTGTTTATTAGTTTTTAAATTTTTTACAAGAAAAATTTATGATTTGACACATTTATAATGACATATATTATAAACAAATATTTAGCACCATTGTTATTGTTTTATTCAACATTAGAAATTGGCCTAAATCAGGTAAAAATAAAACCCTATAATAGGCTACCTGTTGTACATGTACTTGAAATTCTACAGCGCTAACTATATAAACCTGTTTACCAGGCCCCACATTTCCATTACCCATAAGCATTTCATTTAGATATGAATCAGGGGTGAACTACGCAGTATGAAAGAAAAATCTTTATGCAAAGCAAATATGATTCACACAACGCATTGAAAAAATGTAGTGTGAATTGTATTTGATTCACACGGCAGTCAATGTGTTAAACTAAAACTACAACTTGTGAGAGACACAGAAATTAATGTAGTGATTGAACTCACAGGGAATAATGTTTTATTCATCAGAATCAGGGTCCCCTGGACCACATATAGAATTTTCAATGTGCTGACCTTTCTTGCACTGCTTTCTGTCCTCTGCCAGGTCTAACTCCTAGTGATCCAGTTTCTTCAAGCTTCTTAATCATAGCTCTCAGTGCTACAGCTGACAGAACCTGTACGCAGGTTATGAAGCCTTCTAAATTCCCGAAGGGCCGCTACAGCATTGCTTAAGGTAAAACAACTTAACAAGTAAAGTATGCTTAGGCAAGGTAGGATGCATATTGAACACAATTCGTATAACTGCCTGAACATTCCCAATCCCTTTTTAAGTGGAATTGATGGCGATGTTGTCACGAACGCACAGTAAAATTTGCATAATCCTTTTTACTTGTGTTTACTGCAAATATTGACTGCTTTCAGCTCTGCCAGCACCTAAATTTCCCCTTTCGGTTACTTTTGGTACTAAATCTTTTTTTCGCGGAAATCATCTCCCCATGCCTTCGAAAGTCTCAATACAAAATTTGATCTCATTCCGTTTATTGGTTTTAGCTACAGATGCCTCCAAAGAGGGAAAGTTATTTTATGGCCACCCTGTAGAAGCTGAGGTATTTGTAAGTAATGACCTAAAGCAAAATCATTAACAATCCTCTCCACTCACCTACACTTTGGATCTTTTCTTAACCAGTACTCCTGCATATACTGCTGAGGTCTCTACTCTTGGTAATTCAGATCACAATCTCATCCAAAATTCACCTATAGTGGAAAACACACCCTCCCCTCAACTATTCACACTCACATATCTTTTGGCATTAAAACAACAATACAATACAGTAAGACCACTGAGACTTTTATTCTTCCTTTACATGGTCAAACTACTGTTTTCATCTCCTAATTCAGTTGTGTTACAGAAATTATCCATCTTAGAATAAGGACCTTCATTCTCAACTTTGTTCCAAATTCCCACCTAATATCCAAACGATGATATTCCAAAGTGTCACACAGGACAATCTAAGAGACTTCTTCCATGCTTTGTGAGGATGCTAGTTGAGAATAATGTGAAGATGATAAAGGACAGATGTTAGTTAACAAGTACACTTTTAAACACAATTAAAAAAAAAAAAAAACCATATCATAAGTGGATTAAGATAAAAACTCCAGCTTCATTCAAAACCTATAATGAATCCCACAACACTTGCAAAACCATTATTAATAGGGAAAATTTGATTATGAAAAGGTTAAATGTAGTAAATACATCTCTGCACCCAAGGCAATTGTTCCTCCTGGTCCTTTGTAAAGTTGTTAGGTGCAATTTCTGTCAATCTGAACTCTATTGCAAAATCACATAAAGATGAATCTGATCCCATCATCTCATCTAACTCCTGCATAGATGATCAAGGTAAATCACCTCCATCTTTACTTGGAACACTGTGTCACATGCCTCCAGTGGCATTCTGATGAAAAGACACCAGAATAACAACCCCCCCCACCTTGCTATTCCATCAATTGTGCTCAAAAGATATGCTTCTTAATTAACACCTGTCCTTTATCATCTTCACATTATTCTCAGCTAGCATCTTTCCAAAGCATGGAAACAAATCTATATACAGCTGATGAGAGAGAGAGAGAGAGAAAGAAACGGCTGTCCTATTGCCTTTACCTGGGCTATCTAAAGTAATAGAAATTGTTATCAACAGTCAACTTCTTCAACACCTAGAGAACTGTCAACTAAGCAGAGATCACCAATATGGATTTCCTTGCCAACACCATCCATCTCTTGGGCATATATGAAAATTTTGATGAAACTGCTGTTGTACTTGATAGCATAAAAGGCTTATGATCTTATGGTCAGTTCCCCCTTGGGTCATGCACTGTGTAATAGTGGAGGATTCCTCTTTTAAAATTTTCCGACTAATGAAGGTGCTCCTTAGAGTTCTGTTATTTCATCAGTTCTCTTCCTTACATATAAAAACAACCTTCTCTTCACTGACCTTCTCTCTATTCACACCTTTGTTGATGGCATCACTTTCCATTCCCCCACACATACACTCATAAAATAAACCTTGCAGTGCTCAAACATCTCAAGCTTCAAGATCTTTTACAACCAATGCACTAAACTCTGGAATGATGACAATTGGTCACCTTCAATGCTTACAAAACACAATTTTGTATTTTTTTCTTTAAAAAAAAACAGACTTTAGGTTTCTTCCTTACCTTTGATTCCTCTTTTTCAGACTGATATTTATCCATTCTTTCCTGGCACAAACACATTACTGCTATGGTATTCTCAGCAAACAAAAAATTTGGCTTCCCCCCCCCTCCCCACACACACTCTGCTCAAGGTACTACTTTTCAATATGTATAGTAGTAGTTGTTGAATTTAGCAGTTGAATCAACTACTAACTCTGTACCCAACCTTAGAATGCTACTCCTCACATTTGGGACAGTGTCCCAAAAACCTCTCTAAAATTCTTGGGCTGTCCAGAAGATGGTAGTTCAGCTAAATGATGACCCCCCCCCACACACTGAAACTTCAGCCACTGTCTTAATAAAGTTTCTGCATTGTGTCTCTTCTAAAGATATTTCTATGGATACTTGTGCAGCATAACTGGCATCCATCATGCCCCATCCCATTTCAGTTAAATCTACAATGACATGAGGAACAGATATCCAATATTCTTTTACAGTTTAAAGTGCTGACTCACCAGACTAACTGCTCCTATTCATCTTTTCTGTCTACTTCAGTTCTGTGGAACAGCTTTCCTCATGAAGTATTTCTCAAAGAATATATCCAGTTCTTCAAAAAGTTCTTACATTTCTCTTGATGTCTAACTACATATGGCACTAATTTGCAATATACTTTGTGGGTCTCTTGTGTATTAGCGTGATAAGAAAAGCAAAAAAAGTGAAGGATTTCTTAGTGATGGAATAGGCACTGAAGTTTCAAGGACATATGAGAAGATGATCATATTTTTGTATAAAACTTATCAGTTCACAGATGGACTACACTGTACAGATACCTAGTTTTCACAGTGATGTGGAAATATTATAGTCCGACCACATAAGCAAGAGCTGTCATTGGCAGACTGCCAAGAACAGTCAATTCATGTTGAAGAGGTGAAAGTAATAAGGCAATGTATGAATTGGTCACCAACATGTGAAATCACGTGATTTATACATAAAATTTTCCAACTGTTAAACAAGCAAAATAGTTACCACTTTAAAAACTACAATGATCATAAAAGAGAAGTTAATTTTCTGACGTGTAATAATAAACGCTCAGCCCACAATACGGATTGATTACCCTATTATCTGAATGGATTCTCCTTCTTTTGACATGCACAGTGGGAGCCACTTATCAGTTACATATCAATGTGTACAAGGACAAGGTATTACAGCTGTTGCACAAACTGAATAAGAATTCAGCAATAGGAACTTAAGGGATATCTGCAAATGTGCTTAAAAGAGTGTTCAGCTGAACTGGCTATTCCTTTGATCAGGCTGTTTAATATGAGTCTCAGAACTGGGAAGATTCTGCAAGAATGGAAAGAATGTATGGTAATTCAATTCCATTGCACAAGGGTGGTGCAAAGAATGATGTATCCAACTATTGACCAATTAGTATCCCAGGAGTGGCAGTGGTGAAGATTTTGGAAAAATTGGTTAGAAATCACATTCGGAAATGGACTGACAGTGAATCTCTACTTTGCAATGAGCAACATGGGTTTACAAGGGAAGGTCATGTTTTAGAAACTTGCTTGCATTCTATAACAATGTTACCATTGAACGGACAAGGGGAATAGATACACCATGAGACTTTTGGATTTTGGTAAGGCTTTTGACAGAATACAGCATGGTAGAGTGTTGCATAAATTGGATAATATGGTTCTGATTATAGAATATTAGTGTGGATAAGAGAATGGCTGACTGACAGATATCAAAAAGTGGTATATGGGGGGGGGGGGATGTGAGTCTGCAAAATTTAAGAAGATTCTTTGAAAAGTTTAGTAAATTTCCAATAGATGCGACACAATTTATTCATTCATACCAGTGTCGGCATGTCATTTTTTTCATGACCTCTGGCAAAATTTTAGCCATGTGCGACATGGTTCTCGTTTGGCAAACATTTAAAATGACCGTGTTTGCATTTTTCATAAAATTGGAGAAAAACAAGTTTCGTGATAAACACTTTTATTTGAAGAAGTGGATGGCCACGAAGATCAAAGCTGAGTTAGATGCTGTTCATGGGGACTCTGCACCATCATTAAAGACTATTTATTTTCGGATAAATGAGTTTAAACATGGTCGTAAGTCCATTGAAGATAAAGCATGTTCCGGACGTCCGACTGAGGTCACTACAAAGGAAATGATTGACAAAATACATACATGGTATCGTTATGGAAGACTGCCGAGTGCAAGTGTGTGAGTGTGTTGAGATTGTAGACATTTCAACTGAACGGGTGTATAATATCCTGCACGAAAAATTGCAAATGAAAAAGCAGTGTGCGTGATGGGTGCCACGATTATTGACTGTCGATCAAAAACGCAAGCGAAAAGAATTTCAATGCTGTGTTTGGTGATGTTTAATCGCAATTCACAGGATTTTCTGTGTCGATTCGTGACTGTAGACGAAAGTTGGATTCACCACTACACACCTGAGTCCAAGCAGTAGTCAAAACAGTGGACAATGCCTGATGAAAGAGCATTGAAAAAAAAAAGCGAAGACTATTTTGTCAGCTGGGAAGGTGATGGCCACTGTTTTTTGGGATTCCCAAGGATTATCATGATAGTTTTTTTTAAAAGGGTAAGACAATAACAGGAGTCTATTATGCATCATTGTTGGACCGTTTAAAAGAAGAACTGAAGAAAAACAGCCAATATTGGCACACAAAAAAGTGCTCTTTCATCAAGACAATGCACCGTCCATGCATCAGCCATCGCAATGGCAAAATTGCATGAATTGAGGTTCAAATTGGTTCCACATCCAATGTATTCTCCAGACTTGGCCCCATGAGACTTCTTCTTCTTGTTCCCAAACTTAAAAATTTGACTCGGTGGGAAAAAATTTTCTTTGAAGAAGGATGCCATCAAGGCTGTCAATGACTATTTTTCACAATTTGACAAATCCTACTTTTTAGATGGGATGAAAAAATTGGAAACTTGCTGGACCAAATGTGTAGACCTCAATGGAGACTATGTTGAGAAATAAAGGTGATTTTTTCCAAAAAAAATGTGTTTAACTTATTTTTTTACCAAACTTTTCAAACAACCCTCATAAGGTAACCAGGGTAGTGCATACCACAATGATCAGTGCTTGGACCACTGTTATTCAATCTGTACATTAATGATATTGGGAAAGAGACGAGCAACATACAACTAGTTGACGACGATGCAAAGATAGGAAGGGTAATCAGGAATACTGCTGATATGCAGTACTTGCAGAATGATTTGAATAGGTTAGAATTGTGGACATGGGAAAATGGATGTCATCTCAATGTCAGTATAAAGTCATTAACTTCGGCATGATTAGATATCCAATGTCGTATTATATTAGTGGGATTATGCTTGAAGAAATAGATGAGACTACGGATCTTAGAGTGTTAGTAGATAGGAAGTTGAAGTTCAGGGGGCCAATGTAGCAAAGACTGCAGATACAACTCAAAAGATAATTGCAATGATGAAACGAATATTCACATGTAAAGATAAGGATGTCATTTTGCCTCTTTACAAGGCCTTAATAAGACCTCACTTGGACTATTGTGCACAGGTCTGGTTTACATTGTCATTCTGATACAGTGGAGAGAGTTTGAAGGAGAGTGTTAAAAATGATACCAGGATTGTGGGATAGTGATTATGAAGATAGATTGAGAATTTATAGACTGCAGACACTAGCAAACAGGAGAAAGAGGGCATCATATGATTGAGACACACAACTTCTCAAAGGTCATACAGGATTTCAATTAATGGAATTTTTCAATTTATGGAGGGTGGGGAAAGGACAAGAGGGCATCCTTGGAAGCTGAGAATGAATGCTGCTAAGAACCGGGTGAGGGCTAGATTTTTCTCTCATAGGGTGGTGCATGATTGGAATGGATTGCCATTGGATGTTGCGAGTGAAAGCAGTGTGAATGAATTCAAGAATAAGTATGATGGCTGACGTGTCGTACGTGGCCTCCCTCAATGGGTCCCTGACTCTCTGGAGGTCTCTCTTAATAATAATAATAATAATATATTGAAAGGATTTTTTAAAGGGAAAAAGGGATAAGGAGAGGATACCTCTGGAAATTCCATATAGGGACAGTTGGTGAACAGAGGTTCGAGGATGTATTTGCTTCTTGGGAAGTGGTGGGCAATCAGGTTGTGTTGTCAGGGAAAGTGTTGTAAATGCAAGACTCTCCAAATGAATTTAAAAGGTGATATAATAATAGGTATTGTGACATTTATAATGCACCTCTTGAAATGGTTGATGCCATGGAGGTATGTTTTTTTTGGGGGGGGGGGGGACAGGAGTGCTCTGGACTTGTGAAACAAAAAATAGAATTGCTGCTTTTGTCACAATATGTGGGTGATGAACTCTGATCAGCATCCAATACTATTAGATTAATGGATAGCAGGCATAAATGGCAATACAAAGCAGATTATTAAGCAAAACAAAAGTTATAGTTATGCCGAGGAAAAAGCTGATCTGAAAGTGTAAATAATCTTCATTTCTATCCATAAAATATTAGAGCATTCATGTTACTTTGCTCTGATATGGACTCCTAGGCTTTCAGGCAATGAAGAGATGGTAACGAGGATACAGAGACAAATTATCAAAATGACATGGAATACACACGTTATATGACTGGCTGAAAATATGGACTATGTTTAGTGGTGGGTTTAATCTTGTTGCAAAGACATAAAACTGTTAAGCTGTTCTGAATACGGATTTCTTCTTTTTATCAGAATCTCTGAGAATACAAAAGGGTACTTAAGGAAAGTACTGTTTTTTATGCAGCAAATCAATGAGAAAGGATAAGAAACATTTTAATGATTTGTTACTGATAGACAGGTGTTATAACAGTTGAATTAATCCTCTTGGAGTTCATCTTGAAAAATAATGAAAATTCTAGACTGGATTCTCACACTGAATTAAAACATTAAATTATTAGACCCCCATGAAAAACATAAAGTAATAATTATTACAAAAATATACTTTTATATGATCTGCATAAGTGAATCAATTATCTTTGGCCATAAAAACATGCAGCAAGGTTGCATACCTTTACTTCACGTCTTCAGATTCTTCAATAATGTATCTTAACTCACCTTCAATAACATGATTTTCAGGTACATGAATAGTAGTCAAGTGCTCATTTGAAGATGCATCTGACATGCTGAAACTAATATAAACAAACTGCTCATTAATACTGATAACAACAATAATAATAATACATTTTATTATCATTACAAGTTTCTTTCAAAAGAATATCATATACGTGAGTGGTCTGAAAAGTTCTCGGCCTAACAATGAAAAACGAATTTATAATTTCAAAATTATTTTTATTTTTCAACATAATCTCCCTTAAGACCAATACATTTATTCCATCGATGCTTCAGCACCATTATCTGGTCCCTGTAGTGGTTCTCAGTAAGATCGATCTGCAAAATACCCCTCTACAGCTGCAATCACCCCTTGATTCGAATAAAAATGCTGACCAGCGAAGAAGAGTTTTAGTTTTGGAAAGAGATAGAAGTCAGAGGGAGCCAAATCTTGGGGAATAGGGTGGATGTTCCAACAATTCATAGTGCAGATCCCTCATTTTCCCATTGCCAAAACACCTTTGTGGGCAGGTGCATGATCCTGATGAAAGATGAATTTTTTCTTCTGCAAACCGGGTCTTTTCTCATGAATTTTTTCGTCTAGTCTCGTTAAAAGATCAGAATAATATTCCCCAGTTATTGTTTTACCCTTTTAAGATAATTAATAAACAAAATGCCTTTAGCATCCCAAAACACTGATGCCATGACCTTGTCTTCTTTTGCACTGAACAACCAACTTCTGTCCACTGTTTTGATTGCTGTTTGGATTCTGGTGTGCAATAGTGAATCCAAGTCTCAACCACAATAATAAATTGATGCACAAAATCAGTTTTATTTTTGTTAAAACGCTCCAAGCACTGTTCAGAGATTTTCATGCGACTGCGTTTTTGATCTGTGTGGCACCCATCTCGCACAAAGCTTTTTCATTTACAATTCTTCCTGCAAATGAAAAATATATCCTACACTTTCTTTTGAAATGCCTATAGCAATTTCATGTACTTTGACTGGCTGGTCATTCAATACCATATCATGCACTGTTCAATGATTTCTGGTGTTGTTACACTTTTTCGATGTCCTTCACGTGGATTATCTTGAAGGCTGGTACGAATGCATTGAAACTCAGCAACCCATTTCTTAATTGTCGAAAACGAAGGAGAAGAGTGCCCCATAAACTTTTATGAACTTCGAATGAATTCCTTTTGGCATTAAACCTTCTTTTACAATGAATTTTATAACCACATGATACTCAATTTTATTCATTTCAAGGGATGCAGACAAACAGTTTAGCTTCCGACAGATGTATAAAACAAACTACTTGATAGAATGGCTTGCAATTTCACATGAATGCTTATGACAGATGTACCAACTTAGAAAAAAAAAAAAAAATCTTGCTGATAGTGTTGCCATTTATGGTCAAGGTCGAGATCTTTTCAGGCCACTCACACATAAGGGAATCACATTTAGAGATATCCAGTTAATACTGACTTTTGTAGAAATTGAAAATATGTTTACTAATGTCACTGAGGCTAAAAACATTCCTTATACATATCTAGCCACTTTTTAAATGAATTCTTCAAATGTATTGTTGCGAGGAGGAGGCAGGATTTGGACATACTGGAGAGTTGAAGAAAATGAGCTATGTAGTAGTAAAAGAGAACCCAGCAGATTATTATTATTATTCTCACCAAACCAAATTAGTCAAATGACATATCATGTCTGACAAATGTCATATACAATGGAACCACCTTTAATGGGTGGGATTCATATAAAAATAAATAAAAAATATGTCATTCACATAAAGGAAAAGATTTGAACATTTTCCATGATAATTTTTTCAATGACACTTTTTTTTCTTTTCAACATCATACTCAGATTAATCCATGAACTAAAGAATCCATGAGGATTTCTACTGGCTTGTTTGGCTAAATTCTTTACTTTTCCTTCCCTTTCTCAATTCTACTTGCTTAGGGATCCCATTTTTTGAAAACAAAAAACTGGGACACAATAAATTTTGTAGAATTAAGGGCAAAGAGAAATAAATTTTATTCGTTAACATTATGTATTTTAAAATAAAAAAATTAAATATTTATTTGAATTTGAATTTGATTTGGCCAAATTACACACTAAAAAGTCTCCTGGTTCTGATGGCATTCTTTCAATTGTTCTGAAGGGTTTGTGTGTCAAAACTGACTCCTGTCTTATGTCGCCTGTATATGCTCTCTTACTCCACTGGCATCTACCTCACAGCATGGAAACTAGTCCCTAGCAGAGTGACAAATTACTACCATCAAACCATCACCCAATCTCTCTCTCTCTCTCTCTCTCTCTCTCACACACACACCTCAATCTTCCCTAAAGTAATGGAGAGAACCTATCATATCCAACTCCTATGCTACCTTGAAGGTACCCAAATGATTGCCAGTATGGATTCCACTGCTGCCAATCAACAGGAGATCTGCTCACATGTTACACATCTCTGGATGACAATGTCTGGAAATCTCATGTGAATATCAGTCAATATCTCCAATCTCCAAAGCCTTGGACGAGATCTGGCCCAAAGGTCTATTAAGCAAGCTCCCATCATTTGGTCTATCCCACAACTTCTGTAATTGGGTCACCAGCTTTCTGACTGGATGCATACTATGTGGGATGGTGGATGTTCCTTATCCTCTCACGATGACTAACACCAGAGTTTAACAAGAGTCTGTTCTCTCACTGAACCTCTTCCTTTTGTATATCAGTGACTTAATCCAGCCAACTATCAACTCAGACACAGCATGCTGCAAATCTTCCTTTCATTTAGCACATCTGGCATCACACAAACCACCTCGACTTACAGAGCATCAACATTCACTGCCCTCAAGTTTGATCTCCAAGCTGTCCTCCAATGGGTTCAGATAGTCTTGTCAATTGCAATACAAAATACATTTCTGTCTTATTTCCCACAAAAAGGAATAATTTTCTTCCAGTATTTTTCCTGGAAATTCAGGTTTTTCATCCTGCATATAGGTAAATCACCCATGAGAACACATACAATTTACAGACAATATATACTAGTGGTGGTGTGGTGAGTGTTAGATGGTGCCATGTGTTGATGGTAGTAGTGTTGTGTAGTTAGAGGATTAAGTAAGGGAGAGGCCGAGTTGTAGTGGAGCAGTGTACCCTCCCACAATCAGTCATTGGACTTCTTGGAGGTATCATGTAATAATAATAATAATTAACTTTGATAATACTAAAATCTCTAAACAAGATGAGATCTCTCTCCTCCTTGGAATTACCCTGACATCAAACCTCTCCTGACATAAACACATCACAACCATTGTCTCCTCAGCTTTCAAAAAACTAGGATTTCTTTTTTGTTCAAAGCATTACTTCACCTCTGAATAGCTGTTTGCTTGATATAAATAAAAAAACTATCAAATATTGCTCTCACATTTAAGGAAGTGACTCTGAGAGTCCCTTAGAATACTTGATTCAATATAGAAGAGGACAATCAGATTAATTAATGACCCATCTCTTACCAAATCATACCACCCATTTCACACAAGAGTCTAGTTTCTGAAATGTGTTGCATCTATAAATATTTCCATGGTAAATGTTCTCATGATCTAGCATTAATAATTCCAGCTCTCTCTACAAATTCTGTTGGAGCACATGCAGCTACCTAACATTCCATCACAGTCCAGTCCAAAATTCACAGAACAAGTTTCACATAGTGCAATCCCAGTCCTAATGTCTTAATGACTTCCAGATACTTGGAATTTGAAAGACATTCTCATCATGTACTTCTGACCCTTAAATTTTCCCATCCTCCCAGGAATAAAGCCTGCTTTTCCAGAATGAAATGCTTCATCAAACAGGTCCACTATGGCATCTGCATTTGTCACTTCATCCCCCTCCCCTTTTTTTTTTCATTTAACAATGACATTCATCCACAATGATTTCTTCTCCCACCGGCCACATAATGAAAGAATTCCTTAGGATTTTCCTTGAACTGTGGTGCTAATCTCTTTTCATTTTTTGTCTTCATACTATACTAGTCACTTTAATGGCTTGAGTCTTATATTCCTCATGCAACTAATCTCTACTCTCTCTGTCTTTTTCATCTGCAATTCCTGTTTGATTTTCACTTGAGAAATGCAATTTGCCATTACAGTTGATAAACATTTCTCTACTAGTCCCCATGCACTGCTGATATCTCTCCCTTGCAATTCTTCTATCTGTGAAACTGTTCCTAGCTGATTCCCAAGATTATTATAGTCCCCTGCCCTTATAATTCAACAAATTCTTTTCTTTTTGATACTTCTACATGTCTGTTCAGCCTCTGAACTGAAGACTACACGGTCACTCTAACCAACAGGGCAAGATTTCTGCATATGTTTAGCCTCCAAATGAAGACTACATGGTCACTCTAACCAATGGGAAACAAGAGTGACATCTCAGTTATAATTAGATGCTCTGATGCAAGGATCAAATCCAAAACTCTTAATCTTTGTGTTCCTCCTACTACATATTGTCTAAGACATTTGTCCCTCATGAATTCCAGAAATTAAATTCCCTACTACTGCATGTTGTTCCCCCCTGCTCAGGTTATACTGCCATCTTCCATAATGATCATTCACTTTGCACTCGCCAAACTGATTTGCCTAAACATTTCCTGCTCATCACCATCTGTGTTCCTTGACCTATAGCAACATCCCACTAAATATCCTGTTCTATCCACTTTCATCTTACACTTTCAAAACTATTAGTGCCATTTCCTTCCAAATTCTCCACTCAACTCATCACTTATCATAAGTGACACTCACCACCCCATTTGCCTTTCCTATCATGCTGAAATATGCCTTTCTACTTCTGTTCCTGTCAGGATATCATCTTTTTTCAATCATGTTTTACTGATTCCAATAATCTTTAGATAAGATGAGGTTATCAACCACCAATTAACTTCATTTATTCCTGAAAAACTACAGCATTTGTATAAACATTGATGCATTGGCACAATTTCTATACCTATTATTATTCCTTCTAGACTCCACTTGATCCTGCAATGTATCATACATTCTCCCATCTCCCAAGTGATTATCTAAACAAAAGGCCATTCCTGCAACCATCCACTCCTGGAAACTCTAGTTTCCCCTGCCCTAAGACTCTTACTTACCCAGAGGACAGCAATCTCTCCAGATGCCTATGCCATTCCATGTTCAAATGCAACCATCTCTTGCACACAGCTCTCTTTCGACATATTCTCGGTATCATGTCATTTAGTATTGCTGCTCTCCTCCTCAATTCTATATTATCATATTTGGGCAACACATTCTTTCCTCTCATACTTTTCTGCTGCATGGCTCCTAACACTAATCTTAAGTCTCCCACCATCCAATTCACACTTCCTCTCAGATCATTTGTACTAACCATCACTATCACCTCATCCATATTCTTACCTCACTTTATTGCCAAAGACACACTCTATCATTCCTTCAGGCAAGCATTCCTCTAACATTCTATTCTGCACACCAAGAATTACTGAATTTCGACATATCACTTGCCACAGATATATTTATTCCTTGCTCACCTGTATCCCTCACTTTCTTTCTCTCTCTCTCTCTCCCCTCCTTGGACTCTCTCTCTCTCACTTATCATCTGCCTTCCTCACATCTCTTTATCTCTTGCTCGTGTATATTCTAAACTTTCTCTCATTTCTTCCTCTTTCATTTGCCCATTCTCTCTCTCTCTTTCTTTCATTCCCATAACTTTCAATTTCTTGTTTGTCTTAGAGCAGTTAGCCTTTCAAGTCTTCTAATCTCTCCTTTCACATGAATCAACTCATTTTTCATACCCTCCACTTCTTCTCTCAGTACCTCTATTTTCCTCTCTAAGCATCTGACTCTCACTCAAGATTCAGTGACAAACTTTACAATATTCTTCAGGTCCTCCATATCCATAGTCAAGTTCTTAGCCACATCATGTTCACCCATCTCCCCCCCCCCCTCAATCATGCTACTTGTAACTCTCTCTCTCTCTCTCTCTCTCTCTCTCTCTGGAAAAAAAATGCACTCTTTTCATCTCTCTTTCATGCACCACACATGCATCCCCTCCTCCCATCTCACTTACTTGCCATACTTTTAAATGAAGTACATTTTTTTAAGTCCATGCTTATTTAAGATAATTATGGATGAAAGAATAACAGAAATTAAATGGAATAAAAATTAGAAATGAAATTTAAATTTGGTTGGAGATGCAGATGATTGATGATTTAGTATTATTTGCAGGGAATGACAATGACTTACAAAGGTTATTATTTAATTTCCAACATATATGCAGAAGTTTTACCAAGGAAATATCAAAAGAGAAATCAAAAACAATGTACCTGCAAAAGAGCCAATACAATATTGGTTCTTCTGCAATTGCAGAAGAACCAATGGAAAAATATTGGAATAAGTAACGAATAAACACCTAGGAATAACCATTAAGGTGAAAATATAACTTAAAATGAAGTAACAAAAAAAATCCCTGGCTAATAAAATATCAGAATGTTTGAATTCACTTATATGAAAACTAAAGATCTAAAGTTCAAAAGAGAGTGTATACATCAATAGTCTGAAATGATAAACATTAAGCAAAATACAGTGGTATCTCACTAATCCGAACCCCATTAGTCCGAACCTCCAGTAATCCGAACTGCGGTTTGAAGAAAAAAGTTTTATTTATTACTTATTATTATTTTGTGTACTATTATTTTTATTTAATAATTATTATTTTAACTATTATTATTTATTTTATTATTAGTAGTACAGTATTTTTTTCATACCGTCGATTGTATGGTTATACTGGAGGCCTATTTTGATGTATTGTGTTTCACGTTTGCTTTTTTTATACTGTACAGTACGTACTGTATTGTCAGCATGAATCACAAATATACACAAAAAGAGGAAATTCAAAACGTGCATAATTTGATTAAAAATATAAATCCATATGTTGAAATTTCACAAACAGTTATTATGGAATGGATTACAGGTAGAACCGAAAGTGAATTCGAAATCGAATCAGATGCTGAAATTATAAATATGATGCTACAGAATGAATTAGAAGACGATGATGATGATGAAGAATTCCAAGAAAAAAAAGTAAAACATGAAGAGGCAGCTGAGTTTTAATATGTGTATAGAATGTTCTAAGCAGAATGATACACCATTCCACAAAATTTTATTGCTAATGCATCTCTGAGAAGAAGCATTTGAAAAAAATTTAGCTTCCAAGAAGCAAAAGAAAATCAGCGACTTTTTTTACAAAGAAATACATTTTTTTGTGTTGTGTACAAAAAAGTGATATTTTTTATGCAAATTAAGTTATGTACTGAACTATGCAGTTTTATTAAATCAGAATCCTCAACAATACAGGTACATACAAATTAAATGTTTTACTAAAATAAACTTGTGTACTGTATTATTTTTTGTTTTACATTACAGTACAGTAACTTTTTTTCTATCAGTTACTTCATTTATTTACAGAATTAAATTGATGTACCATTAGAATCTGATTATTTTTGTCTTAAACGCTAGTTATTGTTGTCTCTTGGGGAAAAATTCGTTAATCCGAACGGGTACGGTTTTTATTAGTTCGTATTAGCAAGATACCACTGTAGTTAATACAATAAAATTTGATAGAACAAAAAATGAAAAGATAAAAAAAAGAGAAGATCAGAATAGAAAAAAAAATAATTAACAGAATGAATTCAAAAAATAACAGTTGAATAAAGAAAGCTACTGAAAACCAAATACAAAAAGCAATCAACTAGGAAAAAAACAAAACAAAAAACCCAGACATTTCCAGTATTGAAATATTGCAATGCAACAAGTTGAAGCATAAAGCGAAAAGCAGACTTTTCTTTCCTTACTGTGGCAATCACTTTCCTAATCTGCACTTAATGTTGGACCTCTTTATCACACACTTCATATTTCCTCCATAATAATTTCTTTTTATGCACCTCTTGCTTATGATTATACTTATCTATTTAATTACCATGCAATTTATCCTCCTACATCTGTGGATGTATATTTATTCACAGATGCACTTATACATAGTGCTTATCTAAGTATTATAATAATATGATCATATTCCAGCTTAGTTACTAAGTGGGTTACTAAGAGAGCAGATAGTTACTATCTGCTCTCCAACAGGAATATCTCTATTTGGATATTGCTGTGGACGTGAATGTATGTTTGTAAATGTCTTTAGGCTTTAAGTGGTAGATGATTTTTTCACTTCTTAGTGAGAAAACAGCACTCTCCTTATTGAAGGCATGAAGTGACTTGAAAAAGCTTTATGTTTGATCAATACAGTAGGATTTCCAGATTATCCAGCTTATAGTTTACTCAAGGTATTAAAAATATTCTAGGTTTATTATTATTATTATTACCCCAAGACATCATGGAGTCGAAGACTCATCTGGGAGGTCCTTTTATCACACACACACACACACACAGCTCATCATACTGCTCATCACACTGTCTTAAACACACTCAAACTCCTTGCAGACACCACACTCTCAGGCAAGGCATTCCAATCATTCACAACTCTGCACGAAAAAAACCTGACTCTCACTTCCCTACTCACACCTTCTTTATACAGTTTCCAGGGATGACCTCTGGTTCTTCCCTGATCTCCCACTATTTTCTGTAGAACTTCTCCAGTTGATCCAATTACAACCCCTTACCAACTTGTAGGTCTCTATCATATTTCCCCCCTCTTTCTCCTCCTGTCCACCAGACTCTGCAAATTACATCTTCTCAATCTTTCCTCATACTTGACATTCCAGAGGTCAGAAACTACCTTAGTCAGTCGCCTTTGGACCCTTTCCAACATCTCTTCATCCTTCTGAAAACCAGTTGACCAAATCTGGGCACATTAGTCCATGTGTGGCCTAAACAAAGCCTTATACAACGGAATAAGAATCTCCCTAATTTAACACATCAGTGTCCTCTGCATCATTCCCAGAAGCCTTTGTGTTGTCTTCACAATTTTGGCTATGTGTTCCCTAAATTTCAGATCCTTATCCACTATCACCCCCAGATCTCTTATTACCTCTTCCTCCAAGAATATATTCTCACCAAGCATAAATTCTGCATCCCATCTTTGTTTTCCAAATTTTAAAACCTTACATTTTGCAACATTGAACCACATCCCCATTTCCGTGACCAATCACTCAATTTATTCAAGTCTTCTTGTAAGACCACAACATTTTCACTACTCTTCATGGTTCGTCCCAACTTTGCATCATCTGCAAACAAGTGAATATCTCCATCCAAATCATCACCAATATCATTAATATACAAGTTAAACAAGTTATTACCTTTTGTTTGGGCGTGGGATTTGCATTAAAAAAAATATAAGAATCATAGCACCAAAATGCAAGCAAAGAATGATGTCAATGCTATCAAAAATTAAGCAAAGGACTCTTCTAGTAACAGTACTAATTGCTACTTACTTAGCTAGAGGTAGTTCAGTAAGTAGCAACTGGTGCTGCTGCTACTGCTTGATGAGTTATAAAGTAATATACACTACTAAGGATCATATAACACCTTACATCATACTGAGAATTAATTTCTAAACAAGTTCAGATTTTACTGAGGTATTTTATGAGCACAAGTCTTTCATCATCAAATTTCAAACTTTATAGTATGAAAAGGATGCTGAGAAACTACAAAAGAGTGACAGCCTCAAGTGACCAATATAATTAATCCAGAGATCCCAGTGCTGACCAACTGGATGACTTAGCATCTATTCAGGAAAAAAAAATCCAGAAAAAAAAAAAAAAAATATATATATATATATATATATATATATATATATTAACACCAGACCTCTATGGAGTCTAAAGACTCATCATGGGAGGCAAACACTGTTACACACAAAGCCCATCAATCTGTACTTTAAACTCATTCAATGTATCTGCATTAACCACGATGTCAGGCAATGCAATCCACTCAGCAACCATTCTCCATGCAAAGAACCTGTTTCTTATGCCCCTGCTAACACCCCTCCCTCCTTATATAGTTTCCAGGTATGTTCTCTTATTCTACTTCTTACATTAATCCGGGAAGAATTCTTTACCATTTTATTTTATTTTATTTTAAATATCTTCGCACTGAAATGCAGTGCTACATACTATGGTCTACCAGAGCAAAGGCTAATGCCTTTACCGCAATGGGCCAGAAAGGCTTAAGCCAAAATACATCACGATCTCTCCCATGCCACTTAATCTAGCCCTGATTAAGTCAATAAATTCATAACCAGGTAGGAGTCTAGTACCTTCCCGTACCCATTGATGCTGGAGAGGAACTCTGTATATTCGTGTCCTAAAGCAGCACGAAGATATCAGTATCAATAATAACACAGTCAATCAGACCTTTCTTATTTCTCTCCATGTGAATTTGTGCACATCTTCATGTTGAAACATGATGTCAGTAATAACCAGATCCATAAATGGATGCACCATCAACAGAACTATATAGCTGTGTAGCCTGTTTCTTATGCCCCTGCTAACACCCCTCCCTCCTTATATAGTTTCCAGGTATGTTCTCTTATTCTACTTCTTACATTAATCCGGGAAGAATTCTTTACCATTTTATTTTATTTTATTTTAAATATCTTCGCACTGAAATGCAGTGCTACATACTATGGTCTACCAGAGCAAAGGCTAATGCCTTTACCGCAATGGGCCAGAAAGGCTTAAGCCAAAATACATCACGATCTCTCCCATGCCACTTAATCTAGCCCTGATTAAGTCAATAAATTCATAACCAGGTAGGAGTCTAGTACCTTCCCGTACCCATTGATGCTGGAGAGGAACTCTGTATATTCGTGTCCTAAAGCAGCACGAAGATATCAGTATCAATAATAACACAGTCAATCAGACCTTTCTTATTTCTCTCCATGTGAATTTGTGCACATCTTCATGTTGAAACATGATGTCAGTAATAACCAGATCCATAAATGGATGCACCATCAACAGAACTATATAGCTGTGTAGCCTGTTTCTTATGCTCTGCTGATGCAATACCTATCAGTTGACGGTATACGCTATAGTATGCTGATGGTCCTTCTGGATAATAGGACAATGAAATGAAATTTCTACAAATTTGAGAAGAAGTAGATATTTCGAATTTCTTAATACTATTATAATGGAAGCATGGGATAAGCCAGTGGAGGGAAGGGACACCAAGTCTGCCGTCCTTCACCATGGCATGAAAATAGGCAACAGGAGTACACTACTAATGCAGGGGTCTTCAACCTTTCAGACAGTGCAGGCCGCATTAAAAATTTCAATGAAGCCCGCAGGCCACTAAGCTATACTGCAGTATTTAGAATTCTAAGATGCTTTCCAGATTCACAAGGAATGCTGTGCATTTGATACTTTACATAAAATCCTATAAAAATAAACAAACTCAGCTTTAAGAGCGTAGGTAGGAGTCGGGTTCATGATAAGTAAATACAATCAATACTTGAAAAAAGATAATTTAATGAAGAAAACATTCATTTTTTACAATGTCAATGGGTAACTTGGCAATGTTTTTGCTTGACCAGCTTGTCGATGTTGGCATCAATGTTGGAAGTCGCTATGCGCAGAGTATTCTCGAGATGTTGGTCCATAATCTGAGTTCTTGTCTTGGACTTCACATGCTTCATTCTGGAGAAGAACTGCTCACATAAGTATGTGCTTCCTAACAAAGCACACATTTTCAAAACATGCCGGTGAAGATTAGGGAATGCATCCTCAGAAATGTAGTCTTCGTAAAATGTAAGCAAGGGCACGTTGAATAATTTTTCTCTCAAAGAAGAGCTGTTTTGGAGTTCAAGCAGCTCCATTTGTACTGAGCCTGGCATTTCGGCAGCATTGACACTGAATGGCATTGAAAATAAATCTAAAGAAGACTGTTGGTTACGAAAATCTCTCTTCGAACTCACTTTGCAACACGGCTAATTTTGTAGCATATTCATCAAGATGGACTCAGCGAGAAGCTGAAAACGAGTTAAGTCTTTTTTTTGCGAGTTGTGCCTCCCAAAGTTTGAGTTTGGCCACAAAAGTTTTGATGTGATCAAACAGAGTGTGCGCACCAGTTGATCTTTGGATTGTAGCCACGTATTTAGGTCATTCATATGCAATGAGATGTCGGTCACAAAGGCAAAGTCTGGCATCCACTTCGGATCGTTAAATTCCGCAATCATATTCCCATTGGTTTGCATGAATTGCTGTATTTCAATCCTTAAGTCAAAGACTCTTTTAAGAACCTTCCCTCTGCTCAACCAATGCACATCACTATAATAAACCACATTGCCATGATCCGCTTCGCACTCTTGTATCAAAACTCTTGGAATTGATGATGATTTAATCCTCTTGCCTTAAAAATGTTGACAACAGTCACAATAACTTTCATGACATTCTCAAATCCAATAGTTTTCGCTCACAAATTCTCCTGGTGGATTAAACAGTGGTAATGGATGAAATCTTTTCCTTCTAGTTCTGATTCTTTCCATATCAGAGCGACAAACCCTTCGTTCTTTCCAAGCATAGCAGGGGCATCATCAGTTACAACATCCTCGAGGTTGGTTAAGCTGAGGTTGAAATGCTTGAGCATTTTCTTGGCTGCTTCAAGAATATCAGTGCCTTTCGTCATTCCCTTCATAGGTACAAGCACTAGCAGTTCTGTCACATTGAACTGTTAATCAATGCCACGGACAAAGATAGCCAGTTGTATGTATCCTTCACATCTGTGCTCTCATCTAAATCAAGTGAATATGATGTAAATTCGGACGACCGTTTTATTTAAAGTTCCTTCAATGTCATTGGCAAGTTCTTCGGCAATTCATGCTACAGTTACCCCAGACAAACTCGGTTTTTTAACACTTCCTTATTATTTGGGCACAGAATATCCTCAGCAGCAATGAGACACTCTTTCACACACTCGCCGTCCAAGATGGCTTTTGATTTTTAGCAATTTTTTCAGCTATTACATAAATTACTTTGATGCATGCTTTGCTCTCAACCCTCTGCCTTTTAAACGTACCCTGCTGGCATTTTAAATCAATTTGGAGACAGTTCACTTTGTCCACACAAAGCCGTCCTTGAAGGTGATCAAAATTGATCACCTTCAGCATGAGGATCAATGACAAGGGGTCATCCCTGAAAGTTACAAAAGTAAGCTGTGAGCAAGAGGATGAGGAATGGTTTCTTTGCATGGAGGGTGGTTGAACCGTGGAATGCATTGCCTGAGAGAGTGGTTAGAGCAAGCATGGTCAATGATTTCAAGGAGTTGTGTGGTGTGATAAACTTTGTATTTCCTAAGAACGACCTCCCGCGATGAGTCTTTTGACTCCATGGAGGCCTGGATAATAATAATAATAATAATAAATTGGATGCATGCTTTGTCTCATAGTGTCATTTTATATTGTATTCTTTTGATACCGACACTGACTCAAGACAAATTAAACACACTGGCTTATTGTCGATCGGTACAAAAAAGTACAAATTGGTCCACTTTTCATTAAAAACCCGACAAGAATTACTTGATTAACGCTTTTTACTCGAAGACGCCATAGTGATGGAAGGTGAACCCAAAAAAATGATCGGTTATTATCCACTGAATATGTCTCACACTAATGAAAAAATTTTTGGAAATATAAAACCACAATAGGCTATGGCTGACACGACGAACCTGCGTGCACTTATACACGAATATCACACTGTTTACGACACTGACTATGGATGAGATCCTCTTGTATTTATATGAAAATAATGAAGAATCAAGAACCTTCGAGATGTATCTGGAAGGCACTCGACAGCTCACTCAAATGAACTACTGCTTCTGCCATCTACCCGTGACATTAGTACTAGTACTTAAGTACTGCTTGGTGCTGGTAGATGGCTGAAGAAGCATGTCTATTTAATATTTATTTTTACAGGATTTTATGTAAAGTATCAAATGCACAGCATTCCTTGTGAATCTGGAAAGCATACAATTCTAAAAACCACAGTATATCTTGGTGGCCAGCAGGCTTCATTGAAATTATTTTTTATTTAATTGCATTTTAATGTTAAGTAGTTATTTTTTCAAAATGGCTGGCAGGCCACGGCAAAGAGCTCTGCAGACCATGCGTTGAAGACCCCACGATCTAAAGGAAGCCTAAGCCATGGACGAACAGCAGAGTGAATAGCCCTATTCATAGGGGATAGTACTGAGACACAGATATGCCCGAGTATCAACTTATGATAGTACCTAGGGAGCAAATAATTTAAAAGAAGAAAAAGCCTTTGCTGGGGTTTGAGAGGAGCTTTTCTTAAAGATGACAAAGCATTTTCTAAAGAGAAGGGAATGGAAGACTGTCCTTTTGGTGTTAAGAAGATACCAAACTATCTCCATTCCTCCAGGACAGTCAGGCAGTGCAATGGCCTATCGTGCAGGAAAAACTCAATATTTTCGACCTCTAGCTTCTTGTCATGCCACGAATGGACAAGTGCTAATGAGCAGGACTCTACATTTATGGTAAGACCTCTAACATGAAAGAATTGACTGCTGGTCAAAGAGTTTGTCAACATAATGCTGAAGTTTGCTGATATCATGCCCATTAAAATGAGCATGAATAATGTCTTTAAAGGTTGTATGATTATATTATGCTAAAGGTTGATGGTTTAAAAGCTGATGCTAACTTAGAAATCAGAGCCTCTGTTGCTAAAACTGATTGTTGAAGATCAACTCGATGTCGAGTAGGAAAGGAAGGTGGGGTGGGAGGTATAGAGATATTATCTACCTCGCCATTCTAACCTAAGTTCTAAACCAAAAAGTTCTATAAGCTCATTAACAAGCTGTTTGTAGCCTGCTAGTTACTGACTTTTAATAGCATTAAAAGTATGATGAGGCAGCACATCAGTCAAAGCCTCATTTAAGTTCCTAACACTTGCTGCCACCAAACGAACTTCATTGGCAGCAAGAATATGCTCCTCCTCTGAACTCCAGTGTGTTTTAATGCACTCATTGCAGATAGCAGCATTTGCCTCAACAGGATGTTGAGAAGAACGGTGCACTCCAAGTCCAGAAGTAAATGCACGATTACATTAAGGGAAGATAAAATGATGAATGTCCGAAACTGCCAACCTGTGGGAACACTGATGACTTGTACCAGTAGAAAACAGTTGATTACAATTCTTACAGGCACATTATCAAACAAGTCCCAAACATCGGAATCAATCTTCATAAACAACTCAATTATATCCCCCCCCCTTCCTCCTATTCACAAGGGACTTTGCAAACTGCACTCTCTCTCTCTCTCTCAATCTGAGTTCATAATCCCATATCCCAAAGATCAGTCACGACCTTAGTCAGTCTTCTCTGGACTGTTTCCGATATATATCCTCATCGCCACATGAAAACCAGGAAACCAAATATGTGCACGATAATCCATAAGGCCTGATCAAGGCTTTATACAATGGAACCAGAACCTCTTTATTTCTGCAAGTTAAGGTCCTCCATATCATTGCCATAATCTGATGTGATGTCTTCACAACTTGTGCAATGTGACCTCTGAACTTCAGATCCTTGTCCACTACTACTCCAAAGTCTCTTAACTCCTTAACTTCCAACAAAATTTCTCTGGCAAGTGAATACTTTGCATCCAATTGTTGCCTATCAAATTTCAGAACCTTACACTCTGCAACATTGAATTGACAGTTCCATACTGTTGCCCACTCATACAATCTGTTCAAGTCCTCCTGTAAGGCCACAATATTTTGATTCCTCATCATTCTCCCAAGTTTTACATCATCTGCAAACAGTGTATATTACTAGTTAAACTTATCCCAATATCATTAACATACAAAAAATAACAATGGTCCCAAAACAGACCCCTCAGCACACCACTAGTGACTTTCCTTTTTCAGGATACCGCATCTCCATAAACATGCTGATACTTATCTGACAGCCAGTCATCTATACAATTTACCAATCTAGCATCCAATTCCATCTGCCTCAATTTATGAATATATGATATAGTTACCAACTTGTTACGTGGCTATCTAACAAAATCTTTTGCATACTCTAAGTATACCACTGTATATCCATCTGCCTTGTCCAATACATTTGTCACCGTACTATAGTGCATAAGTAAATTGGTAAAACATGCCCTTCCTTTAACAAACCCATGCTGACAATCCCAGAGAACACCTGCTGTTATCAATCCACTTCTGTATCTGTGTTCTCAACAACCTCTCCAATACCTTAACTACAACTCCAGATATATATACAAATTCGCCTATAATTTGTAGCCTTAGTCTTATCACTACTTTTGTGAAATGGAACAGTTTTGCCTTCCTTTAAGCCTTGGCCTACCTGTTTAACAAGAGTCTTGAAACAGCACAAGTCCCAAAGGGGGTGGATATGTCATCAAGTCCATTGCCTTATTGACATCCAGTTTACTTAACTCCTCATATACCTCTTGCTCACTATTGTCGTCTCTCATTTCATTATCTACACTTCAGCTTCTGATTTCACACTGAGGATGAAACACCTTGATGAACTGCTCATGGAATACATCGACTGTATCCTCTGCAGCAGTTACCAATCTCCCACTTTCATCCATTAACATCATCTTACCATAACATTCTTCTTTAGACTTGCCACATATCGAAAAAACAAATTGAAAAAGACATAACCCTTAATTCTCATATATTATATGAGAATTAAGGGTTATGTATAAAAAAAGCATTTATTATAATGCTTTTTATACATCTTCTAAATGTAGTACTTTAAAAAAGAAGAAGTACTCCACCATATCAATGCAATAACTGGTACTTTAATATGCATCATGTATACTACACCGCTGTGACAATAATGTGATTTTTATGTACTTCTCTGAAAGGCATCCCCTTAAGCTAAATCTTGATGGAACAGCTGTCTACAAAATGTCTCTGATATGGTAAAGTTTTTTTAGGGAAAAAACCCTGCTACCTTCATATGAAACTGATAACTCAACTTCAAATGAAAATCTCTACAAAGATTCCTCTCGTCACAAGAAACAAACTAAGGTTTTTTTTCCAATTAAAGGGTCATTTTTCCAACTGCATTATGGAGTACTATTTTTTGTAGCATTAATAAGTGTGGAGTAAAATAGAGCAATGACTGTTTTATCACAATGGCTCTGATACAGAAAGACAAGTAACCAGGCACTAAAGGTATTGGACTTTTAAGACACGATCTCACTAATTGTGTGATGGGAAAAATAGATTTGCAAGGAAAATCATTCCTAGGTTTATTAGTGTATCCCTTCAGTGGACCTAGGCCAAAAAGAATATAAGCTGTCCTGAAATCTTCAAAAAGTTTAGTTTGGATTTTCTCTGGATGAGCCCACTGACACCAAATCATGGAGAACACTCACTACATGCTTAACCTGTAATATTTTATTATTATTATTATTATTATTATTTTCGGGCTACTCCAGGGAGTCCTTAGACTCATCGAGGGAGGCCCTAAACATCATGTCCACACAACTATACGACATTCTCACAGTATCTATCATACCTTCCCTTGAACTCGCTCACTGTCATAGCACCCACAACAGACTCTGGCAGCTTATTCCACTCATTTACCACTCTAAAAGTAAAGAACCCAGCTCTAACACCACTGCTAACCACACTCTTGCCCAGCTTCCATAGGTGTCCCCTAGTTCTCCCACCACCAGTCCTGATCTCAAAAATATCTTCTGAATTAATCTTATAGAATCCTTTTAGCAATTTGAATGTCTCAATCATATCTCCCCTTTTCTGCCTATCGACCAGTTTATGCAACCCACAAATCTTCAAACTGTTCTCATATGTTTCATTCCATAGACCTGCTATCATCTTAGTCACTTGCCTCTGGATCCTCTCCACCATCTCCCCATCAAGAAGGAACCGAGGTGACCAAATCTGTGCACAGTAGTCAAGATGAGGTCTTATCAAGGCTCGGTACAGAGGCACAATAACTTGCTTGTCACTGCTCGTTATGGTATTTTTCAACAACCAAGTGAGTTGATGAGCTGATTTAGCTACTTTTGCAATGTGCCCCCTAAACTTCATCTCCCTATCCACCAACACTCCCAAGTCCCTGGCCTCATCAATCTCTTGGAGTACAGTTCCACCCATGTTGTATACTGCTGCTAATCTTTTCACCCCAAAATGCATAACCTTACATTTTGTCACATTAAATTGACATCCATTCTCCTTAGCCCAGAACTCCAATCTATCTAAGTCATCCTTCAAGACTTTGGCATCTTCTGCATTCACTATCGCCCTTCCCAACTTTGCATCATCAGCGAACAAATGAACTGTTCCACTTAGATCCTTCCCTATGTCGTTAATGGACAGATTAAACAGCAGTGGACCAAGAACAGAACCCTGCGGCACCTCACTAGTCACAGGACGTCTTTTGGACTCCACTCTTGAATAAACCACTCTGATATCTCTCGATCAACCACCCACCTATCCATCTCACCAACCCTATATCCATTCCATATGTTGTAGTTTAAGGATTAGAATTCCATGTGATATCCTGTCAAACGCCTTTGCCAGGTCCAGCAGTATCACTGTAAACCCATTTCCCTTATCCAGTTCAGCTGTCAACTTGTTATAAAACTTGAGCAAGTTACTCAGGCATGATCTACCCTTTACAAAGCCATGCAGTCCCCTGTACAGTATCTCATTTTCATCAATCCATTCCTGTATTTTTCTCTTGACTACTTTCTCCAAAACCTTGACAACAACTCCTGATATGCTGATCGGTCGGTAATTTGCAACCATAGTCTTGGATCCTCCTTTATGCAGTGAAACTATTTTCCCCTCTTTCCACGCCTTTGGGACTCACTAAACCAGACCCGAGACTCAGATTAAACAACATGGTCAAGGGCACTGATAATTCCTTAGCCGTTTCATGCAAGACCCGTGCCGGTATACCATCCAATCCCACAGACGTATTGACATTAAGGTTCTGTAATAGACTATTCACCTCCACTTCATTCATCACAATTCCCATATAAACTAATGGCTCCTTCATTTTTTCAATGTCACCACCTGGATGATATTACTGAGCGCGCACTTTTGCAAAGTGCGCACTCAGTAACTCCACTATATCGACTGGTTCAGTGACTTCCTTACCATCGTCATTCCTTAAAATCATTTTGCCATGTACAGTTTTTTTTCTTGCTTGCAGCATATTGAAAGAACTGTTTGGGATTCTCTTTTGCTTGCATAGCTAGTTTCCTTTCATAATCGGCTTTTGCTGTTTTTACCACACTCGTTACCCTTCTGGCCTGCACTTTATACCGTTCGTGCGCCTGCAAGTCACCCCTTTCTTTAAATTCCCTCCACAGTTATTTCTTTTTTTGCAGCTCAAGCTTAATGGTGTTATTCATCCATTTAACCCCTACTTGTTTTACTATTCGGACCCTAGGTATACAATCAGCCATAACCTCCTGTAAATGCTCCTTGACCACTTCCCATGCTCTATCGATGTCCAGCCCTTGCAGTTGTACATGCCATGGCACTGATCCAAGCAATCTCCTAAGCTTGTCATACTTGCCAGCATGGTAATTCCACATATACCCTGTCTTAATCAAAAATTCCACACCTTTAGCCACCTCCCAGGTCAAGGGAGGTCACTTGACCTGGGAGGTCAAGTGACCTTATGATCACTCTCACCAATAGGTGGCAACATGGTCATATTCATTACAGTCAAATTGTGAGATGCTATTGCCAGGTCAAGCACTCTCACACCACTAGTATTTTCAATTACATGCTGTCTCAGATAGTTATCCCTTAATAATTGAATAAAATCCATTTCCTTCCTCACATGTGTCCTCTCCTCCTTCCAATCAGTGTTACCATAATTAAAATCCCTCATAATAATTACACTCCTTCCACTCATTTCATCAATTTGTTTATGCATACTATCTCCACCATCTATTCCATCACCTGGTCTATAGCAGCACCCAACTGTATATTTTATTCTGCCAGTCTCAATCTCACACCAAATAGCCTCAAATGAGTTCCTTTCACTATCCTGCACAACAACCCCAGTTCTTCTTGGCTGCAGTTCATCAGCTATCATCAATAACACCCCTCCCCCCATTTTATTCTCTCTGACCCTCCTAAACACACTATAACCTACACATTCTATCCCACTAACTATATCATCTTTCGTCAGCCATGTTTCACTAATACCAATAACCTGTGGCCAGGAAGAGCCAATCAAGGCCAAAAATTCTTCCTTCTTGTTCCTAATACTCCTGGCATTAGTATACATGAAATGCGGTGATCCCTTTGTCCCACCCCTATCTTGATGCGTTATTCTAAATGTCCCATTCCCATTTTTTGTCCTTAGTGCTGGCTCAGGAACATTATATACATTTTTACACTCGACTGTCTCACTGATGTCTGCATATCCACTCCCCCCCCCCATCCTTGGTAGTTCTAGTTTCCCTGGTTCTGCACATCCATTTTCACTTCATTCAGCAACACTTTTTCCAGTCTTCGCACACCAAGTCCATTCAAATGCAGGCCATCCATCTTGTATAAGTCCTTTCGCCCATCAAACTCATTCCACAAACATTCATTGAGAACAGAATGCAGGAATCATTGCTTTATGGTGTTGAACTTCTTAAGGTAGGTCCTGGAGCAGGAAAAGATTAATTCACATAAATCTCTTAAGACCATCATAAACCAGATAGCTAGTTAATCACATTCTATCTTATAATAGTATCTAACCAATATTAGTAATGGAAATGAACAGTCAGTTGCTTAAATGTCAAGTTTACTATCTTTCCGGCAAATGAAAACTGTATAACTGCTAACAGGGTTGCTGGTATAAATCTTGAAATTATGAAAAGCATTAAAAGTTGTAACCAAATAGGAAGAACAAAGTTCCCAAAAGATTGACAGACCTCACCTCAATCTCCAGTCCATTTGAACTAAAAATCTTTATTTCCCTTAAGCTCCTGAAGCAGACATCCTAACATGTCTGCTTGAGGAGAAATTGGCCTGACTTGTTAAAATGTGAAGAAGACTTCTTATGTCTCTGCTACTGGGGTCTCCTACAACTTCTTGGTCTGTGAATGCCTTTAAACAGTGTCTATAAAAATGGTTCTGTGAAAACTCTAGCAACTTAACTATTAGCTCAGCTTTGCTGCAAAAATCCCCCCTTCTATATTTCACAGTCAGAAGGAGTTTTAATAGCAGAACTGAAGGGTCGGGAGAATTTTTTTTTTTACCATGTAAACAGTAAAGAAAGTTCCTTTGTCTTATATTAAGTTCTGAATGAGCTAATTACTACATAAAGGAGCTTTATGCAATTTCTTTTGAGACCATTAAGATTGTGTTTCTACTCTTGGATACAGGTTGAATGAAAATGACCTTTCATCAGTGCATCCTTACATGCACGTGCAATCAAAGAGATTATTTCTTTCCATAACTTAGAAATTTGTAAGGTAGGAAGACTCTGTAATTCCCCTTATAGCCAGAAAATATATGGAAGGGACAGACAGTCTATCTGTAACTAAAAATGGAATGAGATTGAACATAATATCATATGGAGGTGGAGATTTCAATTTTTTTAACCTCTTACAAAATAGTTTCTCTTTGCCACCTGGATACCCACAAATGAATTTGTCTCCTCCTGTGAGGGAATCTTGACTGAAGGTAGACCTTAATGTCTGCAAATGGTTCTGTTTCAGTAGTCTTAGTTATATACGCAGTATCCTGTACTGCAGTGGTGCACCCAGAGGGGGATGCACCACTGCAGGTAACAAGAAAAAAAAAACACTATAAAATTTTCCAAAAATCTTTTCCTAATTAAAATTCATTTTTTTATACATATGTTGTGTTGTGTCTTCTATTTCTATACTACTTATGAATTAATGATCATTGCAGATGCTCAGTCATAGGACGTATGCAACGCTTAGTGTGTATTCTCAAATCGTCTACTCAATCCACCCCCCCCCCCCAAGATTAAATCCTGAGTGCGCTACTGCTGTACTGTCTCAACAGCAGTCTTTGATGTTTTTACAGAAATCATATATAGAGTGCTACCTAAAAGTTCAGAGAATTTGACCATTAAAAAAAAAAAAAGAAAAGGAAGATATATACAGAGATCCCACCAGTTTTTCCATGATTCCATGCATCCCTGAAGTGACTGTCATGTTTCTCGAAGTCAGGAACAGTCGAATAATTAGTGATTTGCAGATGGATGAGTTGTCATGTGGAGAACCCAATCATTGTTCTTCCACTTGTCTGGATGTTTGCACTCCCTTAGCTGCTCAAAACTTCAGAGTAAAACTTGCCTGATCGAGGGAGAACAAAAGAATTCTTTGTGGACAATGCCTTAGATGTTAGAAAAAATAATCAACATTGACTTGACATTGTTGCAAATTGATGCATGTTTTTCAGCTGCAATTTCTTCTGCAGTGGCCACCAAATGCTTCCTTAAGCATTCAGTGGGTTTCAGCAGCAGATTTTTTGCAGTTGAAGCAAAATTTGATGCAGATTCTTTGCTCCTTAAAATTCACCATTTCAGCTGGAGAAGCAAATTGCCGAACCACTAAAACATAACATTATAAAAATGCAGGTAACAAGAATGCAGCCTCTCAGCTAGCCAGCTGTTGGCATACTAATTCACAAAGGGTACTGTTCACCCTTTACAGTGGCAGAAGTGTGTATTAAACCAGTTTACATGTGCTATTCAAATTCCCCAAACTTTTGGGTAGTATCTAGTATGACAACTTAGATATTTCCACAGATGTTAAGCAGCAGAAGTATCTTCTCATATCTTCTGCTGCTATGAGAACTCTACTACTTCTTAATTCTTACCAATGATATTTTAGTGCGGGTACGAAGGTATTTTTCCTTAAGGCAGTGAATTTTTCAATGACTTTGTGGGTAGATGATTACATTAGAGAAAGAGATCCAGATGGGTACAATTGTGCCATGATTGTTCTGCAAGAGTCAAATGTGGACAAATACGGTATTCACTTTTTCCTGGACACCTCTACATAGTGTAATACTCTGATCAGAGTATTACATCACCTTAAGCACTATTACTTTCAAACTCTAAGTAACTATGCATAGCCAAATGAAACAAAAATTAGGAACTGAATTTTTCATTTTCATTATAAAATTTCCTGATTTCAGCCTGAGTTATATGCATTATCTACCTTCTGAATATTGTGGATATTACTTCATCATATTTATATGTTGTAGATATAAGCTGTCTATTATAAAAGACAGTCTAGAAGCTTATGTTTTGAAATCTTTCATAACAACTTAATACTTCATCCCCACTGAAAAGGGTGATCCATAAACAGTTTTAGCACCTATAAAATGTAACCTTAACTCCGTTACTCTATAAACAATTCCAATCAAAAAACAAAACAAAAACTATCAGCAAAATCCTGCAAGCCAAAGATACCAGAAAAAAAAAAGAAAAATCTCACATGCAAAAGCTTACCAGCAAAGAATCATGAACTTTTTCAGACAGCATCAGCAAAAAATAAAGTGGGGGGGGGGGAGAGAAGTTGGAAAATTTTCTTCTGCATGTATGACTTAGTATCTTATATATTTTTATCATCCTCCCTCTTTATTCAATCAACTAAATTTTGTAACTCACAAAACCTTAAATCTGTCTCAATGGGGAGAATTCCATAGAAAAGATCTTATCATCTGCTTCTGGATCCTCTCCACCACTTCTTCATCACCAAAACCCCAAAAGCTAAATCTGTACACAGCAGTTCAGATGTTATTGTTCTATTAAAGTCTTATAAGGAGGATTAATAACATCCTTATCTCTACTTAAAAGTGTGCTTTTCAACATCTCTATGTGATTCATCATCTTACTTTAACCATTTTTTTTTAATATTGATCTTGACCTTCAACTTTTTATCCAACATCACCCTAAATCCCTCATCTCCTCAATTTTTTTGCAATGCAATCTCTTAAATATAATACATTTTTAACTCTTTCAACTCAAAGTACCTGTAGTGCAACTGATTACCTGACTTTTCCTGGACTCTGCTGCATCATACTACTGGTGATAATAGGTTTAGATGTTGATAGTTATTCATAATAGTGCTTCAAAGGTATAAACAACACCAACATTTAATTCAATGAGTTACTTCGCTGAATGAAGAAGATGAATATTGTGCTGCAGCATAGTCACTATAGATGCGAGAGACTAATGAGTATAGCTGCATTAATTTCTCTAAGAGCCAGGAGACAGTAATTTACGATCACACTTGGCTTGACTTCTCTGAAGTAACTTTGCTTTTCAACCCATAGAGCACATTTTGATAGAACATTAGGTCTTTTCACTAACAATCTGAACGATTTCTGCAACAATCTAATTGAGTACTGAGTGTCTTTCCACAGTTGTTTTGTTTTGAAGATGTTGTTTGAAATCAAGCAAAATATTAGTAACTCAATAAATTAATTTTTTTTTTTTTTCTTCTGGTGGTGTTTTCTGTAATAAATCAAGACTTCCCTAGTTCAAGAAACTGTGCTGTTACTTACAGAATATCATAGTATCGTATTTCTGTCCACACATCAGTGAATCTGGCCTTAACTATCTTTTCCAAAATCTTAACCACCCCCCTGAAATACTGATTGGTCTACAATTTTCAACCTATGCCTTGGAGCTTCCTTTATGTAATGGAACTACTTACTCCTTTCACTCCAATGGGACCCTGTCAGCATTGAGACTTAAACAGGCCAAACGGGAGACTGTCAACTATCTTGCACCTTCTCTGAAGTAACTTTGCTTTTTAACACAGAGTTGTGAGTTGTGTATGGTGGGGCAATATCAAGGAAGCAGAAGGTTACAAGTGGGGGTTCCACAGGGCTCAGTACTGGGACCTGTATTGTTCAACCTTTATATCAATGATATTTTCAATGGATTGCAAGGCAACACTCAGTTGTTTGCAGGTGATGTGAAGCTGGGAAGGGTTATCAGTAATAGTTCAGATGTGGCAGCCCTGCAAGAGGATTTGAATAAACTAGACATATGGGTAAATGAATGGGGATGTTGGTTCAATGCAGCAAAATGTAAAGTCTTGAGGTTTGAGATCCATCGATGGGAGAATGCATACTCGATTGGAGGAGCTGTACTGGAAGAGGTAGGGGGGAGACAAGAGATCTGGGGGTAATGATTGATAGAAAACTTAAATTCAGGGAGCATATTGCAAAGGTGGTGAGGGTAACTCAGAGGATTGCTGCAATACTGAGAAGGACGCTGACCTGCAGAAATAAAAGAGTTATCATTCTGTTGTATAAGACTCTGATCAAGACCGCACTTAGACTATTGTTCTCAGATTTGGTCCCCAGGATTTGAAGGGGATAAACTGACTGTGGAAAGGGTACAGAGGGATAACAAAGATGGTTTCAGGACTGTACAATATGAGTTATGAGGATCAACTGAAGGAATGTGGACTGCAGAGTTTGGTGGATAGAAGAAGGAGAGGTGATATGATCGAGACTTTTAAACTATTGAGAGGCAGTTACAGGGTAGACATTAGAGAGTTCTTTCACTTGGTGGAACGGTGGGAAGGAGCGATGAAGAGGCACCATCCCTGGAAGTTACGAAAGGAGGCTGTGCGCAAGAGGATGAGGAGTGGTTTCTTTGCATGGAGGATGGTTGAACCTTGGAATGCATTGCTTGAGAGAGTAGTTGGAGTGGGAATGGGCAATGGATTCAAGGAGTGGTATATGATAAACTTTGTGTTTCCTAAAAACGACCTCCCACGATGAGTCTTTTGACTCCATGGAGGCCTGGATAATAATAATAATAATAATAATAATAACAGCACACAAGTTGATTTCCCATCCAATTTAGTGGTTGTATTATTCACAATGAGATTTCTTAATATCCCAAATATCATTCATTTTTGTCTATCTATAATTTGCAGCTGCTGCTGCATTAACTCAACCACTATTTCTTTGACTTTTCCCACCTTTCTAGATTTTTCATTCATTAAAGTCATCCATACATAAGCATTCTTCCTTTTGCTCACCACACAGCAAGAGAATTTTTTGGGATTTCTTTTGGTTGTGCATAATTTCTTCTCATAATTTGATTTTGCCTTCTTTACTTTCAAGGAAGAAGGGTGCTGGTCACTTTTCTTAGCTAAAGTTTATATTGAGAGTACATTTGTGTTTACAACTTAACTGCATTTCTGTTTATATTCCCATATTCTCTCCATGAATTTTCATTTTTTTACAGATTGTACTTAATGATGCTATTCATCCATTTTATTGATTTAATGTGTCCAAAACTATGCTCCAGCCTGATTTATTCTCCTGAGCCTGGAAAGGTATTCTGATAACATTTTCCTCTTTTGACCATTTACACACACTACTAACATTCTTGTGTTGAAGTTTCTTAAGCCATGGCATGGCTTCAATCTGTTTTTCATAACCACCATCTCTGTGGTTCCTTATAAACTTCTTTGTAACTGAAATTTCCACCAGTTTAGTCACATCCTCCAGGTGAAGACCACATGATCACCCTCCTTATTTTGGAGGAAAAGTGTCCAATGTGTTATGGACATACCTTTAGACCTCAGGTTCCCTACATGTGCTGTTTCAGGTATTTATCTGTCACTCAGTCCCTAAGGTACATTTCTTACTTCCAATATATGTCCACCTAGTTAAAGTCCCTCCACATAATAATTACTTGCTGTGTACTCATTAAGATCAGTTGCCAATGTATGCCATCTTTCTTTGTTCTAACAGGGCTACTATAGCAGCAACCGACTATATATTTCATCCCCATTAGCTTCTAAGACAGGACAGCATCAAATGCATTGCCTCCCACAACTATGCTCCCGCCTACATGTTTAACTTCTATTCTTACTGGTTCTAATTCTTCTGCTGCTATCAACACCATGCTACTTCCCATTGATCTATACCCTCTATCCTTCCTAAAAATACATTATCTCTCATCTTCTGTCCCTGCTATACCCCCCCCCCTCACTTCCATAACAAAATTTCACAAATGCCTATAATTTTTGGCCAAGTTGAATTAACCAACAGCAAAAGCTCCTTACTTTTATTCCTGATATTTCTGGCACTAGCATATATCAATTTCAATATCTACGCTGGTGTCCAAAACTTAAGGATGAAAACTATTTTCAAGATTACAACCCCAAATTTAGATGAATCAGCTTTTGGAAATTTGTATAACTGATGATTGAGTAGAAAGCGGGTACACATTAAAATTTTTGAATTGCACGCAAAGGGGTCATATAGCACTCAACAGGATAAAAGGCTAGGTTAAATGAATTGTGTTTGAGGGGCGGCACAGAATTACTGATATTGCTAAAGAGTTTGGAATCTCACACAGCATTGTATCCAGGTTCTGGGCATCATCTCAAACCAATGAAATGTAATCCAGATGTTTACTAAGGGGTTGCCCTCACTCTACCATAGAGCATAAAACACTTTTATGGTTATAACAGCAAAGCATAATTGATGCACCACGGCAGGTCAGCTCATTCAAGCACAGGTAAGTGGATATCTCGACAAACTGTGGTAAGACGTCTGTGACAAGTATTTAATACTTCCAATATTTAATTTTCTATTCCTGATGATGTCTCTGTAACTGGTATGAAATACTGGAAGCATTAAGTACTATTTTAAATCGTTTCCTAGTGCTTTCACTCCATTAAACTTTTATCATGGGCTAATGTACTCTTTACAGATGAGAGTCATTTCAGTTTTTCCTCTGATTCTAGATGACACTTGATCTGGAATGTAAATGGTACCTATCGCTTACCATAGCGAGAATGTTCTTGAAAGGGATAAATATGGCAGTGCTGGGGTCATGGCATGGGGAGGCATTATGCTTAATAGGTGCCCTGAGCTACAAGTGCTGAAAAAAGGTACTATCGCTAGTGAACGATATTGCAACAAAGTTCTTCAACATCATGTTCAATTGTTCCATGGTGCTGTAGGCAAAGAATTCAATTTTATGGATGACAATGTCACACCATATCATACACAAGCAGTGGAGATACTTCTGGAGACTGAGGATATTAATCAAATTCAGCAACCAACATGCTCCCCAGATCTCAACCCCATAGAACACATTTGCAATGAAATAGGGAGATGCACTGCTGCTTGAAATTCCCCTCCAGAAAACAAACAATGCCTTATCCTTGCTTTAAAGCGTGGCCAATTTGCTATCTGTTATTATTATTATAATAACAAACTACCATGGAATTAACAGATTCACTGAGGAAGGTCTCAGTCAATGAGCAACCTATCCATCATCAACAGCTTTCTTCAGTCCACTTGCTGGACGAATGCTTCTGATGCTATGACAGAATCCAAAACTCTTGATTTTTGGATTTTCACTACTTGCTTTGCACTTGCCAAACTAATTTGCCTAAACCTTTCCTGCTCATCACCATCACAACCATTGGAGAGACGGAGTAACTTGCGTAACACCATTTGTATGCAAAAAAAAAAAAAAAAGTGTATTGCCAGTATCTTGCAATATTCTTATAAACATTATTACTCCTCTGATACTCCTGACTCAGTAATATAGTGTACACCCTCTCATTTCTCAAGCCACTATCCCCACCTCAGGCCATCCCCACAACATTCCCATTGCATGAGCTCCAGGAGACTGTAGTCTCTCTAAATTCAGCAAATGTAAGAATAACTTTCATATTGTAATATTTTTTACTTGCACAAGTTTTTCCTTGATATGGAACTAACTTTGAGAGGCTAAAATATATTTAGCATCTAATATTCAATCTATTTCAGATCTTGAAAGCCTTTTTTTCAGCTACTCTGGTCAACAAATTACTGGATACTGTTCTAAGTGTTTCTAAACAATCATTAATCCACTCTTATGAAAGACATTTGTACAGACCGATGAAAAATATGAATCATTATATCATAAGCAAAAATTTATTACTGACAACACTCCTACTAACAAATTGGTTATTAACATTTCTGGACCCATTGCCTGATGCTGAGACTAGTGGGTTAGCTAAAGGCCATGATTTTACTGTTGTATCTAAATCCATTCCATATCTTGATTTATTTGTATAATATTGAATACAACTATTGGGACTTTGAAGCAGAGATGCTAATAAACTATGCTTTGAAACTGCTGCTCCCCCTCTTTAGAAGCAAATTATCTCCATATAATTTATCTACCATTGAATTATGTGTGCTGCTTTCATTAAAACAAATGAACCATATCTATTTCAAAAGCAGATAATGTAGTGGCAATGGATAAGGCTAATTATGAGACAAAGATGGACTGCCTTTTACAGGATATATATGATCTACCAAAAATTCATAAAGAAAGTTGTTTAGTAAGATGCACTACTGTGAATTGTATTGGCTCTCCACATAGAGAATTGCTAAATTTCTTTCATGTTTATTAACTGCCCATATTTGGACAATCAAGATCATTTATCAAGAATTCCACACATTTTCTTGAAAAAATCAAGGATATTCAAATACAAGAGTCAGATATGTTAGTCATCTTTGACACTATTTCTCTAGCTGCTTTAATATAAGTACATAAGTTGACATACCTAGAAAAATTAAAGACAGAAACTTCAATTTATATGAAATAAATTTATTAGCTGTAAAATTTTCAGCTACACATCATAGGCATCCTCAGTAGACTGATAACAGAACAACAGCATTGATAATGTTCTATTATCTACACAATGAGGATGGCAGTGAAAATTTTACAGCTAATAAATTTATTTCACATAAGTTTAATTTTCAGTCTTTTTCAAAAATTATAAAAAATAATTAAAAAAAAGAAAGAAAGAAAAAAAAAGAAGAATACATGAAACCTTAAAAGTATGGTCTGGCATGGCATAGTATTTACACTAATCAAAGTATCCTGTGGGATGAGGCTACAGAAGCAGTTTTAAATATGAATGCCTTATCAAAGAAAGCTGTGAAACCCTTTTACATTGGCCTAACCTGAATCAAATGATTGTCTCTCTCCCCCAAAAGTTTGGGAGATTCTCATTTTATATCAGATACGAATGAATTGAAAGGTGATATTTTTTATGAGAGAGGACTTGAAAGTATTGTTAAAGGTAGCGAAAGAAAAGAGTGACAGAGTTAGAATGGTGAGTCTGTTGCTGCGGTATGACAGAGAAGAGTTTAGAAGGAGGGCCATAATCGCAAATGACATTATGCGCAGGTTATGCAGACTGTGTGGTGTGGAATTCATGGACGTGTGGAATGAGTTTGATGGGCGAAAGGACTTATACAAGATGGATGGCCTGCATTTGAATGGACTTGGTGTGCGAAGACTGGAAAAAGTGTTGCTGAATGAAGTGAAAATGGATATGCAGAACCAGGGAAACTAGAACCTACCAAGGATGGGGGGGAGAGTGGATATGCAGACATCAGTGAGACAGTCGAGTGTAAAAATGTATATAATGTTCCTGAGCCAGTACTAAGGACAAAAAATGGGAATGGGACATTTAGAATAACGCATCAAGATAGGGGTGGGACAAAGGGATCACCGCATTTCATGTATACTAATGCCAGGAGTATTAGGAACAAGAAGGAAGAATTTTTGGCCTTGATTGGCTCTTCCTGGCCACAGATTATTGGTATTAGTGAAACATAGCTGACGAAAGATGATATAGTTAGTGGGATAGAATGTGTAGGTTATAGTGTGTTTAGGAGGGACAGAGAGAATAAAATGGGGGGAGGGGTGTTACTGATGATAGCTGATGAACTGCAGCCAAGGAGAATTGAAGTTGTATTGCAGGATAGTGAAAGGAGCTCATTTGAGGCTATTTGGTGTGAGATTGAGACTGGCAGAATAAAATATACAGTTGGGTGCTGCTATAGACCAGGTGATGGAATAGATGGTGGAGACAGTATGCATAAACAAATTGATGAAATGAGAGGAAGGAGGGTAATTATTATGAGGGATTTTAATTATGGTAACACTGACTGGAAGGAGGAGAGGACACGTGAGGAAGGAAATGGATTTTATACAATTATTAAGGGATAACTATCTGAGACAGCATGTAATTGAAAATACTAGTGGTGTGAGAGTGCTTGACCTGGTAATAGCATCTCACAATTTGACTGTAATGAATATGACCATGTTGCCACCTATTGGTGAGAGTGATCATAAGGTCACTTGACCTCCCTTGACCTGGGAGGTGGCTAAAGGTGTGGAATTTTTGATTAAGACAGGGTATATGTGGAATTACCATGCTGGCAAGTATGACAAGCTTAGGAGATTGCTTGGATCAGTGCCATGGCATGTACAACTGCAAGGGCTGGACATCGATAGAGCATGGGAAGTGGTCAAGGAGCATTTACAGGAGGTTATGGCTGATTGTATACCTAGGGTCCGAATAGTAAAACAAGTAGGGGTTAAATGGATGAATAACACCATTAAGCTTGAGCTGCAAAAAAAGAAACAACAGTGGAGGGAATTTAAAGAAAGGGGTGACCTGCAGGTGCACGAACGGTATAAAGTACAGGCCAGAAGGGTAACGAGTGTGGTAAAAACAGCAAAAGCCGATTATGAAAGAAAACTAGCTATGCAAGCAAAAGAGAATCCCAAACAGTTCTTTCAATATGCTGCAAGCAAGAAAAAAACTGTACATGGCAAAATGATTTTAAGGAATGACGATGGTAAGGAGGTCACTGAACCAGTCGATATAGTGGAGTTACTGAGCGCGCACTTTGCAAAAGTATATCATCCAGGTGGTGACATTGAAAAAATGAAGGAGCCATTAGTTTATATGGGAATTGTGATGAATGAAGTGGAGGTGAATAGTCTATTACAGAACCTTAATGTGAATACGTCTGTGGGATTGGATGGTATACCGGCACGGGTCTTGCATGAAACGGCTAAGGAATTATCAGTGCCCTTGACCATGTTGTTTAATCTGAGTCTCGGGTCTGGTTTAGTGAGTCCCAAAGGCGTGGAAAGAGGGGAAAATAGTTTCACTGCATAAAGGAGGATCCAAGACTATGGTTGCAAATTACCGACCGATCAGCATATCAGGAGTTGTTGTCAAGGTTTTGGAGAAAGTAGTCAAGAGAAAAATACAGGAATGGATTGATGAAAATGAGATACTGTACAGGGGACTGCTTGGCTTTGTAAAGGGTAGATCATGCCTGAGTAACTTGCTCAAGTTTTATAACAAGGTGACGGCTGAACTGGATAAGGGAAATGGGTTTACAGTGATACTGCTGGACCTGGCAAAGGCGTGTGACAGGATACCACATGGAATTCTAATCCGTAAACTACAACATATGGGAATGGATATAGGGTTGGTGAGATGGATAGGTGGGTGGTTGATGGAGAGATATCAAAGAGTGGTTTATTCAAGAGTGGAGTCCAAAAGACGGCCTGTGACTAGTGAGGTGCCGCAGGGTTCTGTTCTTGGACCACTGCTGTTTAATCTGTTCATTAACGATATAGGGAAGGATCTAAGTGGAACAGTTCATTTGTTCACTGATGATGCAAAGTTGGGGAGGGCGATAGTGAATGCAGAAGATGCCAAAGTCTTGCAGGATCACTTAGATAGATTGGAGTTCTGGGCTAAGGAGAATGGATGTCAATTTAATGTGACAAAATGTAAGGTTATGCAGTTTGGGGTGAAAAGATTAGCAGCAGTATACCACATGGGTGGAACTGTACTCCAAGAGATTGATGAGGCCAGGGACTTGGGAGTGTTGGTGGATAGGGAGATGAAGTTTAGGGGGCACATTGCAAAAGTAGCTAAATCAGCTCATCAACTCACTTGGTTGTTGAAAAATACCATAACGAGCAGTGACAAGCAAGTTATTGTGACTCTGTACCGAGCCTTGATAAGACTTCATCTTGACTACTGTGCACAGATTTGGTCACCTCGGTTCCTTCTTGATGGGGAGGAGGTTGAGAGGATCCAGAGGCGAGTGACTAAGATGATAGCAGGTCTATGGAATGAACCATATGAGAACAGGTTGAAGATTTGTGGGTTGCAGAAACTGGTTGATAGGCGGAAAAGGGCAGATATGATTGAGACATTCAAATTGCTAAAAGGATTCTATAAGATTAATTCAGAGGATATTTTTGAGATCAGGACTGGTGGTGGGAGAACTAGGGGACACCTATGGAAGCTGGGCAAGAGTGTGGTTAGCAGTGGTGTTAGAGCTTGGTTCTTTACTTTTAGAGTGGTAAATGAGTGGAATAAGCTGCCAGGGTCTGTTGTGGGTGCTATGACAGTGAGCGAGTTCAAGGCAAGGTATGATAGATACTGTGAGAATGTCGTGTAGTTGTGTGGACATGATGTTTAGGGCCTCCCTCGATGAGTCTAAGGACTCCCTGGAGTAGCCCGAAAATAATAATAATAATAATAATATAAACATCAAAAATAGTATTAATATTACTTATTAATATTAATTTCTAGCATGCAGGAACTGTTTTTATTTGTAAACCAATTGTATTCCTGCTTTTTGATTTGCTTGTTGTTTCTACATGCTAATGCTGTACTGTTATTTTCAGTATTAAATATCTGTATTTTCACTAAAGTTTATTATTATTATTATTATTCCTGATACCTCCAAGGAGTCCGAAGACTCATCGTGGGAGGACACCTACAACTGTCTCAACCACTACACTGAACCTCTACTATGGATCATCTCCACCACCACCACAACTAGTATTTTTTGTCTGTAAATTGCGTGTTCTTAAGGGCCGATTGTCTGTATGCGGGATGAAAAACCCTGCTACCTCCGTATGAGATAGGCTAACTCATCTTTGATTGAAATCGTCCAGATAAAGATCCCATCCCTTCGCGACGAGAATCAAACTTAGGCCTATTCCAATCGAAAGGCCCAATGTACCTTTGTTATTCCAAAGTCGTTATTTACATGATAACCTTGGTTATCATGTAATTTTGTTGTTTTATTGAACTTTGAAGATAAAAATCTATTCCTCACACCCTTCTTTACCACATCTTCATACAACTTCCAGGGATGGTCTCTCGTTCTTTCCATCTTAACATCTACTCTATAATTCTTTCTGTATTAATATGGTAGATTCTATCAGAATCAGGTAGATTCTAACAATTTCAAAGTATATTAATATTTTAATTTCAAAGGTAAAATTACCACTTGATTTCTCTAACTTCAATTCTTTCTTTTTTGATATTCTAAAGTAACGAGAAAACCATTAACATCCAACTTCTATGTTTTTTCTAGAAAAATCTTCTCAATTAATAAACAACTGACAGTATGGGTTTCATGACTTGATCAACAGGGGAAGTTCTTGCTGATGTCATCACCTTTGCGTAAATGCAATGGAAAAGTCTGGAAAATTTCAAGTAGTTGTTCTTGACATTGTTAAGGCATTTCATCAGGTAAATCACATTACCTGGCACAAAGGCCTATTAAGTTCCCATTGTAAAGTTTATCTTCTGCAACTAGATTGGAAGTTTTCAATCTTGTTGCACATTATGTGATAGACATATGCTCACACTCTGCAACTAATGATGGTGTTTACAAGGCTCAGTTCTCCTATTCTCTCTTTCTTCTATCAATTTGATAAACTTAGCATTACAAAAATGAATAAAACTACCAGAATATAACTTCTACAATTTTAAATTTCAATCCCTAATTCATTTTTCACTGGGAATTCTGATAACCTTATTAATTTCATTGCCATTAAACTTCAATCCTGTGTCATATTTGTATGCAAGGAGTTCAAAAAATAGTCTTTTTTTGGGGGGGGGGGAATAACACCCAAATCTCTGGACAGAATGAGATTTCTATTCTTGGGAGATAACTATGGTGGGCTTTCTTGGCATAAATATATTACCAATATCATCTGCTCAGCATTAAAAAGATTACATTTCATCTTTTGCCCAAGGTAACACTTTACCACCTAACAGTTACTAACTTGAAACAAATCACAGCTCCATCCAACCATTGGATACATTTGGGACTGTGTGTGTCTAATAGCTCTATAAAAATACTTGAGAGTACAAAAAAGAGTAATTTAGTTGATTAATTACCTATCTCTGGCTGGCTCACTTCACTTGCTTTCACACAGACATTCTATTTAATGCACCTTGCATTTTTTGGAAATAATCCTGGTCGTGATCATCATAATTGGCATTGGTAATTTGTCCTCTTTTCTTTTTCTCTTCAGGGATTATTAGGCATTTGCCTAATATCTAGCTCTATTCTCATGTCTTCATTTCTTAAATCTCATTTTTGCAACTGGCATTTCATTTTCATTTTTCTTTTTAACAGTCTATATACAGGTATCCCTTGTTTAACGTGCCGAAATTAATTCCGGGAAATCCTTTGATATACGCGGCAAGAGAGTTGATTAATGCACCTTTAACCCTGCGGAACTCGCAGCTGATCTGACAGATACATGCAAAAATGTTTAATATAAATATTCTTACACAATTCAGTGTATAGCTTGGAGGTCATGAGTAGCTGTGCATTCATATGTTCGAGTGATATTCCGCACTGTTTTTTGCTGTCAGTTTGGTTTAACACGTTATGTAAAGGTTTGTAATATCTGACAATAAATTGTATCTGAGAGATACCGCAACCTCCGGTGTCAGTATAGTATGGTTTAGTTTTTTTTTTTAGTTTTTTTTTTTTTTATTCTTTGTTCAGTAATTTCTATATTGCAACTAAAAATAAATAAACCATCATGTATTACTGAAATAGAGAGCCAAAGGCTTATTTATCATACATGTCCTCTAGAAGATGTGCTTTACATTATGGAAAATACTAAGGAAAGTGATCTGGAGCTAACTCCACCTTTACTACGAGTTGCCCATAAGGTTGCTTATGCTTGCACCTGCCGAAACTTTTAGTTTCTATATATCCGGCACGAAACTCTTGTAGTTTCTATATTTGGCTATGAAATAATGTTGGATTCAATATCAACTTAATTTGTACCATCATGTATTATATTTGCAGTGATTTTTCTTTATGTTTTATTGCATTTTAGCACATACTAGTAATTATTATTATTATTATTATGTGACACCTCCAGGGAGTCCAAAGACTCATCGAGGGAGAGTGTGCCAACAGCATCAAACGATTGGTCCCCTTGCAGCTACTAATTGCGCTCAAACTTGCTTAACGTTTTACGAGCCTCTGCTACTAATGGCTCCACCATTAGTAGCAGAGGCTCGACCAACCTTTGCTGGCAATGAATGTATCTCTCAGATATACTGTGACCTACGCTGCAATTTTTACCGCCGGAAGCTCCACAGGGTTACATTTACCATGCAAAAACATGCAAGCCTCGTGGTGTGAGCATGATGACATTATTCCTCCTACACAGCCTCCTATGAATTATTAATACAGTAATCGATCACGGACGAATTGTAATTTTTACCATTGATTATTAGATTTGATTAACGCGATTTTGATATACCCGGTAACATCAAGGGATACCTGTATTCAGTGTATATTTTTAACTGTTTCACAGATTTTCTGAAATTGCTTTATTTTTTCATCTATATCTTTATCTGCCCTCATCCTAATGAACATCTGTGGGATGAACTGGGGTGTCAGGTGAGGACAAGGGACATCCATCCCACAACAGTCCAGGATTTTATTACATGCCTATAGGAAGAATGGTCCAAAATTCCCATTGATTGCTATCATACACTTGTGAAAAATAGGCCCCATAGGATTGATGCAATCATCGCAGCAAAAGGAACTCCTACATTAAGGTAGGCACAATGGTTGTTTGTTCCTCACACTATGGTGTCTGTTGACTTCTTTGCAGGCAGTGTATGTTAAAAAAATTCTCATGTATTGCACAACTTAAAAAAATGTAGTGGAAGGAGAGAAGGAAAGAATAAGATGTCATTGTGTGTAGCACAATGGAGAGTAAGGAACAAATTTTTTTACCTGATGAGTGTTAAGTGAAATGAGCTGCTGAAAGACATTGTCAGTTATTATTCTTATTATTAATATCAATGGAGTCAACAAATTACTGCGGATGGTTTCACTCTGCCAGCAACTATCTATCACATTGTTCCTTAAACTCATTCACACTCTTTACATTCACTCTCCCAATATGGAGTGAGCCACCAGTGGAGAAGTAGATCCAACCCTCCCACAATGGGAGATGCCTTTCCCAAATCAAACCGAATGATCATTCTCACAAACTGGAGGCATAATGGAGGCATCAATTCGTTTATAAAAAGATTCTCAGGTGCTATTACTGGATCAAACATTCATGTATTGCAAGTCCCTTTCATCACCTGCTGCTTAAGGTAGTTATTGCTGAATAATTCAATTCACTTTCCTTCACCTTGCATGATTTCTCTGCCCTCCAATCTTTATCTCCATAATGAATACTTAATGATACTTTTCTTTGAGATTTACCTGTCTATACAGTTCCAGTCCTCTTAGATGATCCTGGTCTGTAACAGTACTAGTTGTGTATTTTGTCCTGTTAAACTATCTATTCAGGTTGGATTTAATTTTTCTGCATTCATTATTAGTACTCCCCTGCTCTTCTTAACTTGTCTGTCCTCCCTGAATAAACTGAACAACTTATCACCTTCTATTCCTATAGTAATATCCTCCTCTGTTAGCTAAATCTCACTCATACCTATAATTTTTGATTTCTTTACATCTACCAGTGCTAAGAACTCCTCATATTTATTGCTAATATTTCAACATTAGTACACATTATTGCATATGCACATTACATCCAACTACTGAGATGATGAGTCAAATCTTGAACCAAATTCCTAGCATGTAGGAGCATACCAGATTAAATGCAATTACCATAAGTGGAATTGGACACACACAGCGTAAATTACAAAAGAAGGGCACAACAACCACATTTATTTCATCTAGATGACTGACTGCAAAGGCAGAAAACTTTTACATTCAGTTACAATACGATCTGAAAGAAAATTTAAAAGAATCATGTGAGACATTCATTAAAGAAAATGTTTAAGTGGCAGAATATTTCACCAGCTAGTGCAAGACAAATGCTCAATGCATTAGAAGTCTGAAGAGGCTTTGAAATTCCATGTTTAGTTGCTAGAGTAGGGTTTCCAGATTATGCAAGAAATAAATACATACAAATATTTAAAAAATAAATAAAAGTAAAAAATAATAAAAAAATTTAGTCCACCTAAAGTACTAATGTATCGTAGGTTTAACATTTCATGAGCAGGAGTCATATAAAAAATCAAAAAGTCAAAACAGGAATGATAGTGTAAAGATTTGTTCAAAACACATCATCCAAGCTCTGAAAATTCACTTACTGCGATTACCAAACTTTTTTTTTTTTTTTTTAATATTAATCATATGGATGAGGGGTAGAAGAACCTATAAGCACATCAGTGCCATGTGTGGGATACGGGTGAAGGTTGGGAAAGAAAAAGTTTATTGATATTTTTCTTGAAGGGTTGCAGATTATGGTTTGGAAAGACTTTATGATGAAGGCTATTCCAGGGGACAGAGATTGATGGAATAAAAGAGGAAAGAGGAGAAGCAAGTTCAGTGTGTTTGCAGTTGTAGTGAAAAGGGATGTTGGACATACTGCTGCTCTTGCTTTAAGAGACCCAACAGAAAGTGGAGCAGTGACCATGGAAGTACTTGTAGAGCAGATAAAAAGAGCTGAAATAGCATTTGTGGGAAAGAGAATGAAGAGTATTTGTAAGGAAAAGATCATCTATGAGCCAAACTGCTCTCTTCTGAACAGTATCATGAATTTCTAGGAAGGTTTTAGGTACATCATCCCAAAGATGTGAGTAGCATGAATAGCACAAATCCCAAATCCACTCATTCTAAGGACGGTGGATTTGGGATTTGTATCAAGTTAGTATTGTCTGACCACAGATGCAAGACCCCTCAACACTTCTGCATGGCAGACGAAGGCGAATCCATTCTGATAATAGGTTAATGTTTCATGGGATGAGTGTTTATTATTATGTCAGAAAATTAGCTTTTCTTTTATGAAAATTCTAGTTTTTAAAGTGGTAACTATTTTACTTGTACAACATTTGGAAAATTTTACATCCAAAGCACGGGATTTTACATGTTGGACAAATTCCTACATTGCCTTATTCCTTTCTCCCCTTCAGCATGAACTGACTCTTCTTGGCACAGTGCCAGCTGGGGTTCTAGCATCTGTGGTAGGTAAAAAATAGCCTCTGGAGCTGCTAAAAAACTTGGTGTACTTTTCTGCTAAAGACACTACTTCACACCACTCTACAGCTATACAAATCCAAAATCCACCCAAACATGAAATATTAATCCCATTTGGAGCAATGCACTGAAATCCTCTCTGAAACCACTCAATACTATCCAGAGAACTCACACAGATCTACTTCAATCCCTCTTCAATCACCTATGCCTTTTCTACAGATACTTTCACAGACTGTGCTCTACTGAATTGACAATATTATTCTCCCACTTTCCTCCACATCATAAGAACAGGAATTGCTGCTAACCAACATCTATGTACAGTCCAGCTCAAAACCACTGAGCCAACTTCTATGTCCCCTCTTTCATTCCATCTAACTCTGTTCTTTGAAACAGCCTCTGATTTAAACATATTTAAATTTTTAATGTTTTCAGAAAACAAATTTTCAAATCTGAAAACAAACCCCAACTCAACATCACTAGAGTTAAAGATCGGTACTATCAACGTAAGAAGCCTGAATGGCAAAGAAATGGAGCTAGCTGAGGAATTAGATAAGTACTAGATTGACATAATAGGAGTGACTGAAACAAAAAAGACCAAAACTGGTGAGATCTTTCTGAGCAATAAATACAAAATGTTATATTCAGGCAATGACAATCTAGGAAAAGAAGGAGTAGCCATAGAATTCAACACAAAATACGAGGCTAATCTTCTTGAATGGCAGTCAGTCTCAAGTAGAGTAATGTGGGCAAATATGAGAATGGGGAACTGGACAATGAGACTTATTTGTGCCTATGGTCCCACAGAAGGTTCTACTAAGGTAGAAGTGGAGGAATTTTTTGAAGCTTTAGAAAAAGCAACTGATACAATGAAAAATGAAAAGTGGGTCCTTGTTGGGGATCTAAATAGCAGAGTAGAAAATGATTGTGAGACGTACAAAAATATTTTGGGAAAATTTGGATAAAAGAGCAAAGCTAATAATAATGGCAAATATCTGTTGGATTTCTGCTCAGGACATGGACTTGTTATTACTAACACCATGTTCCAACATAAAAAAAATGTGCACAAATTCACATGGAGAGAAGAGGCTAGGAATAAGAAAAGTCTCCTTGACTATGTTATAGTTGATAGTGATGTTTTCTCCCTGGTGCAGGACACCAGAGTGTACAGAGGATTTGAAATTGGAAGTGATCACTACCTAGTCTGGAGCAAGATAAAATTGAATTTCATATTGAAAAGAATAACATGTAATAAAGTTTTAAAGCGAATAAAAGTTGAGCAGCTCTCAGATGTGAACTGTAGACTAAAATACACAAAGATTATTGAAGAAAAAATGAAAGAGTTTGAGAACAGGAATTAAACCTTGGAGATTCAGTGGCAAACTCTGAAGAAAACATTGATTGATTCTGCCAGAGAGTCATGTGGTGAGGTTGTCTGTAAGGATAAAAAAATCAGAACTCCCTGGTGGACACAGGAAGTTAAAGAGGCAGTGAAGGAAAAGAAAAAAGCATATCAAAAGTTCCTGTCAAATAAGTCAGCTTGTGCTCTTAGAGAATATAGAGACAAATGCAAGAATGCTGAACACTGTGTAAAACTAGCTAAACAAAAGTCATGGGAGGACTTTGGCAAGAATACAGAAAATAAATATCAAGAAGGTGGCAAAATATTCTGGAGGTTGTTGAAGAAGCTTAGGAATGGAGGAAAGAGTGCTGTAAAAGGAGTTAGAGATGATAAAGGTGACATGAAAACGGGAGAAAAAAGATATCCTTGAAGTATGGAGTAATTACTTTGAAAAACTTCTAAATGAAACAAGCAGTGATGACAGCATAGTGGTAAAAAACACTGACCAGGCATGCAGGCAGGAATACATATCCATACTTGAAGTAGAAAAAGCCATCAAAGGCTTGAAATGTAGAAAGGCAGCTGGAGTAGATGATATTCGATGCTGAAGTATGGTGGGATAAGAGTCTTACAGTGGCTGCACTGCATAGTTCAGAAGGCCTGGACAGAGGGACAAATTCCCAATGATTGGAGTAGAGCTCTCATAGTACCCATATATAAAAAGGGAAATAAAACTGCATGTGAGAATTACAGAGGTATTTCCCTACTGAGTGTTCCAGGCAAGATCTATGCAAGTATACTTGAGAAATGGTCGAGAAGAATTGTGGAAGAAAAGCTTGGTGAAGAACAAGCTAGATTCAGGCCAAATAGAGGCTGTCAGGATCAGGTCTTCACTTTACGACAAATAGTCGAGAAAGCATGGGAATATAACAAAGATCTGTATTTAATTTTTGTCGATTTGGAAAAGGCATATGACAAGGTGCCAAGAGAGAAGCTATTCAATACGCTGCAGTTATATGGTGTCAATGGGGCATTATATCAAGCAATACTTAGTCTTTATTTGAGTTGTAAGTCAGCAGTTAGAATTGAAGGAAGTACAGGAAGATGGTTTAATGTTAAATCTGGTTTGAGACAAGGATGTACATTATCCCCTCTGTTATTCATTATCTATATGGATCACATTATGAAGGAAAGTGGTATTAAACATAATATCAAAATTGGAGATGTTAATGTCAGCTTTTTGCTTTATGCGGATGATGTTATACTTCTAAATAAATCCGCTACAAGTCTGCAAGATTCTCTGACTAAATTGAATAGCTGTTGTAATAGATATGGTATGAAAGTCAGCAATAAAAGGACAAAGACAATGAAAATAGGCAGAATCATTGAAAATGTCAACTGTGTTTTGAATGGAGAACCTGTGGAACAAGTAAAACATTTCAGCTATTTAGGCACGATGTTTACTGAAGATGGTAAATTAAATATAGAAATAGACAACAGAATCAGCAAAGCTGGTATGGTGGGAAGTCAATTGAATAAATTCATATGGAATAAGAGAGAAATTAGTCGGAACACTAAATTAGCTGTATACAAGACAGCGTTCAAACCAGTTTTAACTTATGGATCTGAGAGCTGGGCAAGAAGTAAAACACTTGACCAAAGACTAGAGACCACAGATATGAGAGTCCTGAGAAAGATTATAGGCGTGAGCAGATGGCATCAATGGCAATATCATATTAAAAATGAGGATATTAGGAAAGAACTTGACATTGTCAGCATCCAGGAATGCGTTAGCAGAGCTAATCTCAGGTGGTATGGTCACTTAAACAGAATGGGCTAGGAAAGATTAGCAAAACAAGTGTTCTCTGCCAGGTTGGCAGGAAAACGATCCAGAGGACGACCAATATATAGGTGGATTGATACGGTACAAAGTGCCTTAGACGATAGAAATATAAGATCTGATAATGTTGGAGTCTTGACAATTAACAGTTTGACAATTAATCTTAATTTGGGGGGAAATTGAAGATAGGAAATTAATAATGATGTAATTTTTTTCATGTAGTACTATCATATCCTGTACACCCCTTGAGGGTACATAGCAGGAATTTGATGATGATGATGATAAATTTTTAATATTGAAAAAATTGATGAATAAGTGGACAGAAATATGATACTCTATGGATGACATTTTTTTTTTTTTTTTGCAGGAGAGGCCATATCAAAGTAATTTAGTCCAATTTTAATCTAATTTTAAAGACGTTAGTTAAGGATAAAATTCAGAAACAGGTGGACTGATAATAATACTGCATGGGGGCAGCATAGTTTTGTGAAAGGTAGGGCAAGCTTCAGTAATTTACTCACTTTTTAAAATAATCTGATAGCTGAGTTGGATAAAGAGAAAGACTACATAATGATATAGTTAGATTTTGCAAAAGCATTTGATAGGATGCTACATGGAACTCTATTATATAAATTGAAGCATTTAAGGATGGATACGAAGCTTTGTTTGATTTAGATTTATGGCTAAAGCAATCCAGATTATGATGTCGGTGTCTTCTGTCTGTTAATTGCATATTTTCATGGCAGGTCAGTTTGTTTTGGAAATGAGAAACCCCAAGTTTCTTGGAGGAAAATCCCTGCACCATCATATGAGGACAGGCTATCCTACCTTCAGTTCAAAATACCTGATAAAGGATGTTCGCATCTTAGTTAGGATTCGAACCTATGTCTTTCCAAACAAAAGGCAATGTCGATAACAACAGAGCTACGGCCACTCCGGGATATAAAGCTGGTGATATGGATAAGAGGGTGACTGATGAAGAGATATCAGAGAGTAGTTTATGGAGGAGTAGAGTGCAAAAGAAGGTGAGTGACTAGTAATGCTTTACAGGGCTCTTTACTGGGGACAATGCTATGATTATTATTGCTTGGTGAAACAATTAATGGACCTTTCTTGCTGATTCTATAGAAATGCCTGTGTGATAAAAATAACACAGTATTCCTACAGAACTTGAACATACTGATATCATGAACAAATGAAAATGGATATCAGTTTAATGTCACCAAGAATAATGTTACACACACACACACATATATCCTCCTGTCCTTCTCGTCCGTCCTAGGATGGGTTGATTCCCCTCCTAATGAGTGGTTACTGGCATATTAATGTAGCCAGTTCGCCACTCCTCTGCTGCATCCCCTAAGGGCGATATTCGTGACAGTATCAGAGTGTGTGTTCACGGGGCCAGTTTGCCTGCTGCTTGCGGGATGAAAACCCCAGATAAACTGGTGGAAAAAACTAAAGCTGAAAACTTGGGAATTAAAAGGAGAATGTAGGTGTTCTTCTTGAGATACCTGAGGATCATTTTACTGTGTTTAATCTTAATTGGACCAATCTGGGAAGTTTTCTTAAAAAGGTGAAAGAAATAACAAAAGAGGGTGAAAGAAATAACAATTGTGGCTGGTACGAATGAATTGAAAGGTGATAAATTTTTTATGAGAGAGGACTTGAAAGTATTGTTAAAGGTAGCGAAAGAAAAGAGTGACAGAGTTAGAATGGTGAGTCTGTTACCACGGTATGAGAGAGGAGTTTAGAAGGAGGGCCATAATCGCAAATGATATTATGCACAGGTTATGCAGACGGTGTGGTGTGGAATTTGTGGACGTGTGGAATGAGTTTGATGGGCGAAAGGACTTATACAAGATGGATGGCCTGCATTTGAATGGACTTGGTGTGGGGAGACTGGAAAAAGTGTTGCTGAATGAAGTGAAAATGGATGTGCAGAACCAGGGAAACTAGAACTACCAAGGATGGGGGGGAAGTGGATATCCAGACATCAGTGAGACAGTTGAGTGTAAAAATGTATATAATGTACCTGAGCCAGCAATAAGGACAAAAAATAGGAATGGGATATTTAGAATAACGCATCAAGATAGGGGTGGGACAAAGGGAACACTGCAATTCATGTATACTAATGCCAGGAGTATTAGGAACAAGAAGGAAGAATTTTTGGCCTTGATTGGCTCTTCCTGGCCACAGGTTATTGGCATTAGTGAAACATGGCTGACGGAAGATGATATAGTTAGTGGGATAGAATGTGTAGGTTATAGAATGTTTAGGAGGGACAGAGAGAATAAAATTGGGGGAGGGGTGTTATTGATGATAGCTGATGAACTGCAGCCAAGGAGAATTGAAGTATTGCAGGATAGTGAAAGGAACTCATTTGAGGCTATTTGGTGTGAGATTGATACTGGCAGAATAAAATATACAGTTGGGTGCTGCTATAGACCAGGTGATGGAATAGATGGTGGAGATGGTATGCATAAACAAATTGATGAAATGAGTGGAAGGAGGGTAATTATTATGGGGGATTTCAACTATGGTAACATTGATTGGAAGGAGGAGTGGACACATGTGAGGAAGGAAATGGATTTTATTCAATTATTAAGGGATAACTATCTGAAACAGCATGTAATTGAAAATACTAGGGGTGTGAGAGTGCTTGACCTGGTAATAGTATCTGAGAATTTGACTGTAATCAATATGACCATGTTGCCACCTATTGGTGAGAGTGATCATAAGGTCTTGACCTGGGAGGTGGCTAAAGGTGTGAAATTTGTGATTAAGACAGGGTATATGTGGAATTACCGTGCTGGCAAGTATGACAAGCTTAGGAGATTGCTTGGATCAGTGCCATGGCATGTACAACTGCAAGGGCTGGACGTCGATAGAGCATGGGAAGTGATCAAAGAGCATTTACAGGAGGTTATGGCTGATTGTATACCTAAGGTCCGAATAGTGAAACAAGGAGGGGTTAAATGGATGAATAACACCATTAAGCTTGAGCTGCAAAAAAAGAAACAACTATGGAGGGAATTTAAAGAAAGGGGTGACCTGCAGGCACACGAACGGTATAAAGTACAGGCCAGAAGGGTAACGAGTGCGATAAAAACAGCAAAAGCCGATTATGAAAGGAAACTAGCTATGCAAGCAAAAGAGAATCCCAAACAGTTCTTTCAATATGCTGCAAGCAAGAAAAAAACTGTACATGGCAAAATGATTTTAAGGAATGACGATGGTAAAGAGTTCACTGAACCAGTCGATATAGTGGAGTTACTGAGCGCGCACTTTGCAAAAGTATATCATCCAGGTGGTGACGTTGAAAAAATGAAGGAACCATTAGTTTATATGGGAATTGTGATGAATGAAGTGGAGGTGAATAGTCTATTACAGAACCTTAATGTGAATACATCTGTGGGATTGGATGGTATACCGACACGGGTCTTGCATGAAGCGGCTAATGAATTATCAGTGCCCTTGACCATGTTGTTTAATCTGAGTCTCCGGTCTGGCTTAGTCCCGAAGGCGTGGAAAGAGGGGAAAATAGTTTCACTGCATAAAGGAGGATCCAAGACCATGGTTGCAAATTACCGACCGATCAGCATATCAGGAGTCGTTGTCAAGGTCTTGGAGAAAGTAGTCAAGGGAAAAATACAGGAATGGATTGATGAAAATGAGATACTGTACAGAGGACAGCATGGCTTTGTGAAGGGTAGATCATGCCTCAGTAACTTGCTCAAGTTTTATAACAAGGTGACGGCTGAACTGGATAAGGGAAATGGGTTTACAGTGATACTGCTGGACCTGGCAAAGGCGTTTGACAGGATACCACATGGAATTCTAATCCGTAAACTACAACATATGGGAATGGATATAGGGTTGGTGAGATGGATAGCTGGGTGGTTGATGGAGAGATATCAAAGAGTAGTTTATTCAGGAGTAGAGTCCAAAAAACGGCCTGTGACTAGTGGTGTGCCACAGGGTTCTGTTCTTGGACCACTGCTGTTTAATCTGTTCATTAACGATATAGGGAAGGGTCTAATTGGGACAGTTCATTTGTTCGCTGATGATGCAAAGTTGGGTAGGGCGATAGTGAATGCAGAAGATGTCAAAGTCTTGCAAGATGACTTAGATAGATTGGAGTTCTGGACTAAGGAGAATGGATGTCAATTTAATGTGACAAAATGTAAGGTTATGCATTTCGGAGTGAAAAGATTAGCAGCAGTATACCACATTGGTGGAACTGTACTCCAAGAGATTGATGAGGCCAGGGACTTTGGAGTGTTGGTGGATAGGGAGATGAAGTTTAGGGGGCACATTGCAAAAGTAGCTAAATCAGCTCATCAACTCACTTGGTTGTTGAAAAATACCTTGACGAGCAGAGAAAAACAAGTTATTGTACCTCTGTACCGAGCCCTGATAAGACCTCTTCTCGACTACTGTGCCCAGATTTGGTCACCTCGGTTCCTTCTTGATGGAGAGGAGGTGGAGAGGATCCAGATGCGAGTGACTAAGATGATAGCAGGTCTATGGAATGAACCATATGAGAACAGGTTGAAGATTTGTGGGTTGCAGAAACTAGTTGATAGGCGGAAAAGGGGAGACATGATTGAGACATTCAAATTGCTAAAAGGATTCTATAGGATTAATTCAGATGATATTTTTGAGATCAGGACTGGTGGTGGGAGAACTAGGGGACACCCATGGAAGCTGGGCAAGAGCGTGGTTAGCATTGGTGTTAGAGCTGGGTTCTTTACTTTTAGAGTGGTAAATGAGTGGAATAAGCTGCCAGAGTCTGTTGTGGGTGCTATGACAGTGAGCGAGTTCAAGGCAAGGTATGATAGATACTGTGAGAATGTTGAACAGCTGCGTGAACATGATGTTTAGGGCCTCCCTCGATGAGTCTAAGGACTCCTGGAGTAGCCCGTGGTAATAATAATAATAATAATAATAATAATAATGCTAATGATGTTTAGATCATCATATATAATCATTATTATTATCTTATTGACTTCTATGGAGTCACAAGACTCATAATGGGAGCTCAACACTAGTCAATACAACATCTATCATATCACTCCTTTAACTCATCCAATGTTTGCACTTTCCATGCTTCTACAACTCTCCACGCAAAAATCTTACTTCTTACTCTTTTACTCACTAATTCCTTTTGTAACTCCTTAGAAAGGGATGGTTCATTATCCTTCCCCTCGTTGTACCACATTAAATATCTACTCAGTGCTAATACGATAATAACTCTTCTTTAAATGACTCAATCCTATTCCCCCTTTGCCTCTATTCACCAAACCCTGCAGTCTGCTCACCCTCATTCTAGCCTCATAATCAACATTGCACAGTCCTGGTATAATTTTTGTTATCCATCTCTGCACCTTCTCCAAGGTTACTTCATTCCCTTCATATTCTGGTGATGAGATCTAATCACAGAAATCCAAATGTAGTTTGATCAAAGCTTTATACAATGGCACCATCACACTTATCTCTCATGGTAAATGTCCTCCTCAATATTGTAGCAATTCTCTGAGATGTCCTCACATTTGCAATATGTCCTCTGAACTTCAAATTTCTATCCACATTCAACCAAAATTCCCTTGCTGCATCCAGCATAACTCCAACGAAGTGAGTACGAAGCATCCCATCTGTGGATCTCAACTAACTTTCAAAACTATATATTTAGTTGCTTTAAAGTGACAACCCCATTCATTTGCTCACCTTTCCAACTTATTCAAATATTCTTGAAAAGCCAAAACATCAGCACAATTACTAATAACCTAAACTTCAAATCACCTGCAAACAACTGAATATCTCCTGTGAGAATATCGTCGACATATGACAAATATTGAACAGTAATGGTCCAAGTACAGTACTCTGCAAAATTCCACTTGTAACAGTCTTACTTCTGGATACTGCTCCTCATATACAACTCTCTGATATCTACCAGAAAGCCAGTTACCAATCCAACCTACTAATATGATATCCAAACCCATATGTTGCAACTTAAAAACCAACTTGTCTAGTACCCTGTCAAATGTCTTTGAAAAATCCAGAAAAATGACAGTGGATGCCTTAACTTTATCCACTGCTCGTTACTCATTATAAAAGGTAACCAGATTACAAAAACAAGAGCACCCTTTAACAAATCCATGCTGGCCTGTCTAAATAATATTGCCCTCATATGCCCAATTCTGTATACAAGTTCTTACCAATTTCTCCAAAATCTAAACAATCTTAGCATGACAGAAGAAATACAAACAGGCCTATAGCTTGATACTTCCATTCTACTGTCACCTTTATGCAATTGCACTATTTTACCCTCTTTCCACTCTCCAGGTACTGGTCCATTGCAAGACATTTATTAAACAGCCAAGTCAATGGCATAGTCAGTTCATAGCACATTCCTTAAAAACAACTAAAATTCCATCTTTCCATCTAGTTCCCTTGCCTTATTGATATTTAGTGTCCTCAGTATTCGGAATACATCCACTTCTAACACTTCACTACTCATTAATTCTTCCACTATGGAATGTTCTAATAAAGTGATCATTAAATAGCTCAACCATGTCATCTACACTGGTTACCCGAGTCCCATCTCCATTCAGCAAGTTGATCTATCCCCTATTATTTTTCCTCCTAGTCATTGCACAGTGGAAAACCTATTTGGGATTCTTCTTGGATTACATAGTCTTCTCTCATATCCTAATTTTTGTCTCCTCACACTACTAATTACTTTCCTAGCCTGAGCTTTCTATGCCTCATGCAACTGTTCTCCACAATCTCTTTTTCATCTGCAATTCCTCTTGTCATCCATTTGATTACAAATTGCTTTACCTTCTTCACTTACAATCTCCCATTGCTGTCAACAATTTTTTCTTAATTATCTCACATGCACCTACTGATCCCTCTTCCTTCAAATTCTTTCATCCATTGTACTGCTGGTTTCTAAGTCTATTAGAGTTGCTGCCTTATAATTCCACATAAATTCCTTCTACCTTGGTATCTCTACATGCCTATTCATCCTCCATGTCAAGAACTACATGGTTGCTCTCATCAGCAAGTATAACATCTCACAGTCACAATCAGATCATCTGATGCGATGACCAAATCCAAAACTCTTGATCCTTATGTTTCCTCCACCACATGCTGCCTAAGACACTAATTATAAGATTTAAAGGAATAAATACAGCACAAATATAGTATTGATTAAATACACATTTAATCAATACTATATTTCGTCTCAGTTACTGAGACATCATGACGGAAAGATTAGACTGAAAACATCAAGTCCTATGAGGGGTAGCCTTTATTGGTGCTGTTGGCTAGCCTTAACTATTGGACAGGAAGTCTAAGAATTAAAGTTTTCAAAATCTTTTGGAAGTTTAATACAACCATATTTATTAAGATTAGGAAGGCTTTTTAAATCTGCTGCTGATTCTAAAGAAGTCTTTCAAATTCGTATTTGTTATAGTGAAGCACAGCATTTTTTTTCCATTTAATTCTGTGCAAGGTATCCAAGCCATGGTCACCTAGACCTAACTGACCATATTTATGGCAGCAGATGTACTTCTATGTTCTTCTAGGCAGATGTTTGCAGATCTCCCAGTTTGACCATAATATAATAGGCTGCAAGGAATCCTGTAAACTAGAACAACTTTTCAACTTATTCTTCTGTGCATTTTTACAATTTTAATAGTTTCTCTGACAATGCCTCAGTGACTGAGACAAAATATAGGATTGATTAAACATGTTCAATTATTTATTTGTGCTGTGCTTATCCTATTAAACCTAATGAGTTCAAACCAGCATGTAAGTCTAAATAGTCGGTTGCCTAAGACAGTTGTCCCTCAATAAACCCCAAAATTTATTTCCCTTAGCAGTAAATGTTTTAAATGCTGCTTCTTCGGTCCAATTTATATTGCTAGAGTTGAAGTCCCACCCCTGAATAATGAACACTTGCCAAACTAATTTGTCTAACATTTCCTGCTCATCACCATCCATATTTCATGGTCTATAGCAAATCCCACTAAATATCTTGTCTTATAAACATTTATCTCACTTCATATACTCTCAAAGCCATTAGTGTTATTTCCATTTGGTTTATCCAACCCTGAGAAGGCACAATATCATGAGTAATAACACTCCACCACCATCACATCTAGCTTCCCGAGGCTGCTGAAATATGTTATACCTTCCTCAGTTAACCAAGTTACACTAATACCAACAATCTTTGGAGAGACTAAGTCAGTCAATGCCACAAACTCATTCCTTTTACTACTAATGTTCCTAACATTTGCATACAGAAAACCAGTGCATTACCAGTGTTCCCATGGCCATCATTATTCCTCTCATTCTTCAACTGGCTCTGCAATACTGTGAACACCCTCTAATTTCTCAAACTACTATCCCCCACGAGGCCACCCCTGCTATGTTCCACTTGTGTAATTCTAGTTTCCCTACTCTGACACTTACTCATTTGCCCATAAAACAACAGTCTCACAAAACGCCTGCATCCTTCTGCATTCAAATGTAATCCACCTCTTGCATACAATTCTCTTTACCTTCAAATGTACTCCATGCATCTACACATTCTAGACCTCTCTTCCTACACATTCTTACTATGATCTTATTATCCACTCTACATTATCATACCAGGGGCAACACACTAACTTTCCTCAAATATATTTCTGCTGCACTATTCCTAACATCAACCTTATATCTCATGCTACATGATTCTCACTATCTCTCATGTCATTCATACCAGCCATTACTATCTCCTCCTCCTCTACATTTGCACCCCTCTTCACTGCCATTTGTCACGTTATCATTCCAGTAGGTATGTACTCCTCTGGCACTCTATTCTGCATGCCCCAAATCACTGAATCTTCATTCATGGTACTCCAAACAGAATCATTCATTATTCTGTCACCAGCATCCCTGCCAATCTCTCTCTCTCTCTCCATTTCATTTCTCTATCCCTTGATTCCACGTTCTCTCAACTTTCTCCAATTTCTTCTCTTAACTGGTCTCTCCCATTCTCTTGCCTTCTGCTCTGAAGGCCCTTTTCTCACTGAAGTACAGTCAGTGTGCAGCAACCAAATCCTTTGCCTATACTGAGAGGAAATAAGGTAAAATGCAAATCTAGCATTTAATTCATGTATATCATCACACTATATAATCCTTTTTAGTATTTCTCTGTCAAACTCTGATATAAAAATTGTATCATACACCATTAATGGCAAGTACTTCCATATTATTTTTTGTGTTTTAGAATGGATACTGATAAATGTATTCCATATCTCTTACTACCTCCATAAAAACTACTTTTCTTTGCCTTTATAGATAACCTCTCAAAAAAAAAAGAAAAAAAGTTTCCTAAATAAGAAATATCTCTCTATACATATAAAGGTTTGTCTTTAACCCTCTTTCCCATTAAACATACATTTTAATGTCTTTTTTAGCCTAAATTTTACACTTCTAGAGCACCCTTCTAAACCTAAAATGGAGATGTACACATTTTCTTAAGAACATAAAATGTGCAGCAGTACAGGACTAAACCTAAAAAGTTTAAAACACTGAGAAAACTGATGTTCACAACATATATTTGCAAAATTTCAGAAGTTCAGTCAGTCAGTAGCAACCAAATCCTCTGCTTACATCTTCATGTTGTAGGCTCCAGCCAAGAAACTATCCAATCAGGGGAAACTATCAAGGAGTGAACTACTGTAAGCAGAGAAAGTGTTTCATGCCCCTCATGGGAAATACTCTGTGATTAATCTGTGGTACTAGGCATCACTTGGATGTAGATGGGTTTATCATCTGGTGTAGCTCTACTACTTTCATTACAGAATCAAAGTGACTAAACACCATACTTGAGCTCAAGAGCAAAAAAAACTTTCCCACATCTTCCAATATGAAACAGGATGTTTTTAGTTACAATCCTTGGTCTGAGATGGTGGAGAATGGAGAGTGCTCAGATATCCATAAATTAATAGCTCTGAAGACTCTCTACATGAGTGCACAAGCATGGATTACAGTTTAATAAAAGTATGAGAAAGGAAATTTGTTTCATATATTCAATCTTTTTAGGAAGAGAAATCATCCTCACAAGATTGAATACTTGACACAGTATTCAATCATTTTTGAATTATTTAAAAACGTTATCAGCAGCTGAACACTTAGGATTTAAGCTATATTGCTTTTGCTGACAATTGATTTGAAAGGATGAGGGAGGATATGAAGAAGTTACTGAAAGTAGCAAAAGAAAATGGTGAGAGTTAAGATAGTGAGTCTGTTGACTTGGTATGACAGTTGAGCTGAAAAGGTTGGCCATAATAGCAGGAGTCGATCTGTAGGTCATACAGGAGGAATGATGTGGAGTTTGTGGATGTGTAGAGTGTGTTTGACAGACAAAAGGACTTATATAAGAAGGATGGTTTGCATCTGAATGGATCTGGTGTTCAGAGTCTGGAAAAGAGTTGCTGAATGAAGTGAAAAGTGGATGTGCAAAATAAGCAAAGTTACAGCTTTTTTTTGGGGGGGGGGGGTTGTTGAGTAAGTACACAGATACCAGTCAGGCAGATGAGTGTAAGAATTTGCAAAAAAATGCCTAAATTAGTACTACTGGTAGCAAACAAGAATGGGATAGTTAGTATAAAGTGTAAGTACAGTGGTTGGCCTAAGGGCAATTGCACTTTATGCACTAATGCTGGGAACGTTTGGAACAAGGAATAGGAGTTTTTGGCATTGAGCATTTGGCAACTCGTATAGTTAAATATGACTTCTCCATTGCTTCCACCTTAGTATCAACAGCTCTGGGTCTGGCTCCCACTGACGAGACCTCAATAAAGGTCAAAATCGGTCTGGGTAGTGGTCCTTCCATTAATGCATAGCATTATACATGTCCGCAAGGAGATGTGCTTTGCATTATGAGAGATACTAAGACAAGTAGTGATGAGCGCTTAGTCCACCTTTACCACGAGTTGCCTCAGTCCTGAAGATACTTCAGGCACAAACTTTGTTTGTTTACACTTGGATAAAGGATTAAACTAAATTTATTACTGGCATTAACCAGTTCATCCTAGCCAAAGGTTATTGTCACCAGTGAGACATGGCTGACAGAAGATGATATAGTTAGTGGGATAGAACGTGAAGGGTATATTTTCAGGAAGGATATAGATAAAAGAATGGGCGGGAAGAGTATTACTGATGACAGCTGATTAAATGCAATCAAAGAGAGTAGGAGTACAACTGCAGGCAATGAAAGCAGCACATTTGAGCACATCTGGTGTGAGATAGTGGCCAGCAGAACAAAATATACAGTTTGTTGTTTCTATACACAAGGGATGTAGGGGATGTTGATGGATAGTACACATCGGCAAATAAGCTCAATGAATGGAGGGCAGGTAATTATAATGAAGGACTTTAACTATGGAAACACAGGGAAGGAGGATGGAAGGAAGAAAATGGAATTTATGTAGTTACTTAGGTATAATTACCTGAGGCAGCATGTGATGGAATGTGCTAAAGGTGTGAGGGGTACTAGATGTAGTAACTGCATCAAAGAATTTGATATAACCAAATACTGCCACGAACTGTGAGAGTGGTCATATATTCTTGACCTGGGAGGTGCTAAATGTGTGCAATATTCAGTTAAGAGGAAGGGAGGGGGGTATATGTGGAATTACAAGGCTGATAAGTATGGCAAACTTAGGAGATTGTTTGGATCAGTGACATGGCATGTGAAACTGCAAGGGCTGGATGTTCACAGTGCATGGGAAGTGGTAAAGGAGTCTTTGAGAGAATTAATAGCAGACTACATACCTAGAGTCAGGAGAATAAATCAAGTGGGAGTTCAATAAATGAATACCATCATTAAGGACCTACAAACGGAAAAAAAAGAAAGAAAATAAATTCTGGAGGAAAATCAAAGAGAAAGGTGACCAGCAGATACATAAGCAGTACAAAGCAAGCACAGGCCAGAAGGATAACCAGTATGGTAAGAAAGGCCAAAGCAGAGTATGAAAGGAAATTATCTGTACAGACCAAAGATAATCCAATTCCAAAGAGTTCTTTCAGTATGTTGTAAGTAAAAGGAAGAATGATTATGGAAGAATAATTTTAATGAATGCCGATGGTAGGGAGGTAACTGAATCAATCGAAATAGCAGAATTACTAAGTGTGAGCCTTTGGGAAGAATATATATCATCCAGGTGAAGATATTGCAGCAACAAGAGAGCAAAGGCTTATATGGAAACTGAGATAAATGAACTGAAGGTGCATAGCATATTACAGAACACTGATAAGAATACTGCTATGAAATTATAGATGGTATAATTTAATAATTTACAAGTTTTACAAAATGCTAGGAAATAGGTAGTGCCTTTGTTTATATTGTTAATTTAAGTCTCAGCTCTGGATTGGTCCTAAGGAGATGGAAAGAGGAGAAAATAGTTCCACTGCATATAGGATACTCCAAGACTGAGGTATCAGGAGTTGTGATCAAGTTATTGGAAAAATTGGTTAAGAGCAAAATCCAGGAATGGTAGACAGGGATGGAATACTATATGGGAGAAACAAAGTTTTGTGAAGAGCAAGTCATGCATCAGTAACTTACTTGCCTTTTATAATATAGTGACAGCTAAATTTGGATAAAGGTGATGAGTTTAATGATACTGCTAAACTTTGCAAAGACTTCTGACAATATACTACATGGAATTCTAATCATAAACTGCAGCACATGGGGATGGATATAAAGTTGGTGAAATGGATAGGAAGGTGGTTGTTGGAGAGATACTACACCATAGTTTATTCAGTAGAAAGCCTGTGACTAGTGAATGCCACAGGACTCTGGTCTTGGATCACCAGCAAACAACTAAATAGTTCTCTTAGATCCTCTCATATTTAATTTGTACATTAACAATATAGGAAAGGATCCGAGGAACTATTCAGTTGTTTGCCAATGGTACAAAATTGGAGGTAGAGCAATAGTTAATAACGATGATGTTAAGATTTTGCAAGATGATTTAGATAGACGGGCAGTATGGGCAAAGAAGAATGGATGTTAGTTTAATGTAGCAAAATGTAAGGCTCTGAATTATGGGATGAAAAGACAACCAGCTGTGTACCACATTGATGGAACTGTACTCCAGGAAATTGATGAAGCCAGGGATTTTGAGGGTGTTAGTAGATAGGGAGTTAAAGTTTAGAGGGCATATTGCAAAAGTGGCTAAAGCAGCTAATCTGATTACTTAATTACTGAAGAATCCCCTGATGAGCAGAGAGACAGGTTATTACACCTCTTTATAGAGCCCTGGTAAGAACCTATCTTGAACTATTGTGCCCAGAACCTCTCTTCCTCATCCCAAAAGAAACCCAATTCTGTGCACAGATCTAGGTTTCTTGGGCATGAGGAGGTGAAGAGGATCCAGAGGGGAGTGACTAAGATGGTATCAGGTCTATGGAATGAACCTTATGAGGACAGGCTGAAGATTTGTGGGTTACAAAAACTGATGATATAATTGAGACATACAAATTACCGAGGGTTTTTTTTAGAGATTAATATAGAAGAAATTATTCAGAAGAGGTCTGGTGTTGGGAGAACTAAGGACCATAAATTGAAATTGAGCAAGAGTGTAATTAGTGTGAGGACTAGATTTTTTGCATAGAGTGGTGAATCAGCAGAATAGGTTGCCAGATTCTGTTGTGGGTGCCATGATTGTGAATGAACTTAAGGCAAAGTATGACAGATATTGCGTCAATGCTGAATAGTACTTGGTGTGATGTTTAGGCCCTCCTGAGCTCAATGAGTCTAATGACTCCATGGAGTTGCCCATATAATAAAAATAATAATGTTTGCCTTTTCATAAGCAACCAAGTCATTGTAGCTTTCATCTCTTAAAATGCTTCAAGAATTTTGGTATAAAGGGCTGATCACTAAAATATAAGTTCTATATTTAATTTTAATCTATATAGCCTATTTCATTTTACCACTCTAAACAAAGTTTTAATGTAATGGTTCATCATATATATGGCCCAGAGCCTCCATAGCTCAGTGCCTGTCCACGATGGGAGGTATCTTTATCTGATCACCTTTCAACTAAGGGTGAGTTAGCCAGTTTCATAAAGAGATAGAGGATTTTTTTACCCAGAAAGTCAGGTTTTTCATCCCTCAGAACAGACAAACTAGCTCCATGAACACACACACACACACATCTACAGACATGAGACACTATAAGACACTACTGGAATCAGGAATAACCAATCTGTACCATAGGATTTTGGATTCAAATCCCATATATCCTGATTTACAGTCAAACGTAAATGAAAATCAGAATATAATGGCTCATTTCAATTTGCCACTTTAAACAGAGCAAAGTTTTAATGCTCTGTTCATCATATATATATGATGATGTGATTGTCTGTGAAAATACTAGTGGTGGTGGTGGTGGAGGATGGTAGATGGCATAATTGTGGTTCATTGCAGTTGGATTTGAGTGGTGGAGACAGAGTTGTAGAGTAGGTGCCCTCCCTCAATGAGTCTTGGACTCCCTGGAGGTGTCACACAATAATAACAATAATATATATATATATATACACATATATATATATATACAGTCATCCCTCGACTTACGTCCGTTCGAGTTATGTCCTTTCGAAGATACGTCCGTGATCCCATAAGGGAATAAATTAAATTTTTGCTATACTTTCGAAAAAGACGCAAGCGATCCTAAGGAAAAGCATGCACAGTGGCAACAGCACTTTCAGCGGCAACCTCCCTCAGCAGTCGGCACGTGTCTTCAACAGTTCCTATGTTGATTTTGTGCTTGAGAAATGGGTTGTGTATTTACCGTTAGTTATTTCGCGATTTTTTGTGCAATATGGCCCCTACATGCCCAATCAAAACGCCTAGTGAAGAATCACAGAAAAAGAGGTGAGCAATTGATCTTAAAATGAAGTTACAAGTTATAAAGCAACATGAAGCTGGTAAGCCCGTCATTTTGATCACACATGACTTAAGATGGTCTCATTCTACAGTGACGACAATTTTGAAAAATAAGGATAAAATGTCCTCAAAATAGCTGAAGACATGGACCCCAATGTTGAACGTTACTTAATAATAGAAACGAAAGTACCTGATGCATTTGCTTGCTATGCACAAATTTATGATGAAAAGAAGAAGAGGAATAAGCAAAGCACATTTGACATTTTCATTAAAAAAAAAAAGTTACACCAGAAGAGCCACAGCTTGATCATTCACACAGGGAAGGAAATGAAGATCTGATTGTAGAAAAAGATTTGGGTGATTATTCTCCTGTTTTCTAGTGGCAGTAACACACAGTACAGTTTTATAATAAGGTTCAAAAATTAAAATGACAGTATACTTATTACAGTTAAGTCTTTAACCTCTATAACTCTGTTGATTTAATGTATCGACTTACGTCCTGCCTGATGGAACGGTACACACATGTAAGTCGAGGGATGACTGTATATTTATACGAGGGTGGTCTGAAAAGTTCTCGGCCTAACAATGAAAAAACGAATTTATAATTTCAAAATTATTTTTATTTTTCAACATAATCTCCCTTAAGACCAATACATTTATTCCAGCGATGCTCCAGGTCCATTATCCTGTCGAAGAAAAAGAAGCGAGGAAGAGGTTTAGTTTTGGGAAGAGACAGAAGTCAGAGGGAACCAATTCTGAGGAATAGGGTGGATGTTCCAACATTCATAGTGAGATCCCTTAATTTTTCCATTGCCAAAACACCTTTGTGGACAGGTGCATTATCTGATGAAAGATGATTTTTTTCTTCTGCAAACCGGGTCTTTTCTCACGAATTTTTTCGTCTAGTCTGATTAAAAGATGGAATAATTTTCCCCAGTTATTGTTTTACCCTTTTCAAGATAATTAATAAACAAAATGCTTTAGCATCCCAAAACACCGATGCCATGACCTTTCCTGATGATGGAACCGACTTTTTCTTCTTTGGCACTGAACAACAGACTTCTGTCCACTGTTTTGAATGCTGTTTGGATTATGGTATGTAATGGTGAATCCAAGTCTGATCCATAGTAATAAATCAATGCACAAAATCAGTTTTATTCTTGTTAAAATGCTCCAAGGTTCAGAGATTTTCATGCGAGTGCATTTTTGATCTGGTGTGAGAAGATGGCAACCCATCTTGCACAAAGCTTTTTTATTTGCAATTCTTCATGCAAATTACATCCTACACGTTCTTTTGAAATGACTACAGTCTCAGCAATTTCACGCACTTTGACCAATAGCATATCGTGCACTCGATCGATGATTTCTGGTGTTGTTACACTTTTTGGATATCCTTCATGCGGATAATTTTCAAGGCTGGTATGGCCACATTTAAACACTCGGAAGCCCATTTCTTAATTGTCGAAAACAAAGGAGAAGACTGCCCATAAACTTTTATGAACTTCGAATGAATTTCTTTTGGTAGTAAACCTTCTTTTACAAAGAATTTTATAATCGCACGATATTCAATTTTATCCATTTCAAGGGATACAAATAGAATGACTTGCAATTTCACATGGATGCTTATGACAGATGTACCAACTTCGAAAAAAAAAAAATCGTGCCGATAATTTTGCCATCTATGGTTGAGGCTGAAAACTTTTCAGACCACCCACGTGTGTGTGTGTGTGTATAAATTATCGATCGCTGGCTGCAGCACATTTAGGTTTAAACTTGCTACATTCAGTCTCATGTTATGTTAGAGGTTTAATGGAGCCAAAACTCAATTAAACCTCTAACATAATTGTATTATAAATTAAAGATGCCAAGAAATTATATTCTTGGTTTAATCCTTTATTGAAATGTAAGCCAAACAAAGTTTGTGGCTAAAGTATTTTCAGGACAGGAAAACTTGTATATAGAAGCTAATGACTTCAGATCACTTGCCTTGGTATCCCAGAATGCAAAGCAGATATCCTTACAGAGATGCATAATGCTATGCATTAGGGGAAGGGTCCCTACTCAGACCATTTTCAACATTTATTGAGGTCTCATTAGGACCAGACCCTGAGGTGATACAAAGGTTGAAGTAATGCAGAAGTCACATTTCCATATATGAGTAGCAAAAAGTTGTCACACCTGATTATTAAAATATTCTAGATTAGACATAGTTGTTGGTGGAAGTTTTTCCACTTGGTTATAGTATAAATTAAAGATGGCAAGAAATTATCTTCTTGGTTTAATCCTTTATCCAAGTGTAAGCAAACAAAGTTTGTGCCTGAAGTACTTTCAGGACAGGGCAGCTCCCACATTATCCCATAATGCAAAGCATTATACATGTCTGTAAGGATATGTGCTTTGCATTATGGGATACTAAGGCAAGTGATGCAAAGTCATTAGCTTCTATATACAAGTTGCCCTGTCCTGAAAATATTTCAGGCACAAACTTTGTTGCTTATGCTTAGATAAAGGATTAAACCTAGAATATAATTTCTTGGCATCTTTAATTTATAGTATAACCAAGTGGAAAAACTTCAAACTTCCAACAATGATTGTATTATTTCAGCTGGCACAACTGTTAACATAAACAGAACTACAAAATCCTCTCTTTTCTGTTTATGACCAAACAACTAAGGCTATGAGGACAATGTATTCTGTTTCTATTTGTTCTATTTATTGTTTTGTATGGCCAGTTTACCTGTATTGTAGATGTAAAACCAAGCTGTGAGAATGGCTACCTCACTTTCAGTTGCAAACCCATATAAAGGTTCTTCACATCCTTCCTAACTATTGTTTAAATATCAATAAGTTTATACACCAAACAGTGAATTTGTATTAGCACCAAATAAAAAGTTAAATGGTATGTTCATATGAAATCCACAAATTGCGAGTACAGTCTTTCCTTTTTCAAGTATAAACTTATACTCTGAAAAGTTTGTAAAATTTTCATTGTTTAAAGCAAGCTAATGTTTCACTGGACAGTATGATTTTTCATGGAGCAATATTTGAATTTTCATTTGATAAAAAAAAAAGCATAAAATTTTCATACACAAAAGAGTAAAGAGTAATTTCGAAGATTCTATGTATTCAATTTTTGATTCATTATAGCATATTACAGCAAGAAAGGGGCAAACTACAAATAACAGTGAGTCTGTACCATTAGAAATTAGATGTGGCTTCCTTGTTACAACAGCTAATAATCTGAGTGATTTGAGGTAAGGCTTGATATGTAGGTATTGTTATGTTAGATACAGATAAAAATATTAGTGTTATGTGACACCTAACATGACTCATCACAGGAGAGCACACAACCCAGTCTTCACTAGTTTAATCCTCCATCTACTGTCTACCAATAATACTTTTTGTCTGTAAATCATGTGTTTTCTTTGGCCAAAATGCCAGTATACAGAATGACAAATCCTGCCACCTCCATATGAAAAAATCAGCTCACTTTTAACCAAAAAAGTCCATATAGAGGTTCCTCTTATCACAATGAAAATCAATCAATTCATTCTTCCAATCTAAAGGTGCAGTGTTCTGTCATTCTTTCAACTGTGCTAGTCAGGATGAGGGAAACTTGTAAATAATTACGATGGCAATTTAAAAATTTGTAAGTAATAGCAGTTTATCTATCTGCTGTTATTTTTTAAGTGATATGAAGCCAGGATGAGAAACATGAGTCTTCTTGAATGTAAAGTTGTAGAGCAAGATCTTATTATTACCTGACCTCCATGGAGTCCTATAAAGAGTATAGACTCTTTCATGCCAAAAGATTATTGAACCATGCCTTGAACTCCTTCATAGTTTTTGCATTCCCCAATCACTCCACATGCAAAGATGCTGCCTCTCACACCCTCCTTATACAGCTCCCATGGATGTACTCTAGTTCTACCCTTGCCATTCTCTATTCTCTGGAATATCTTATCCACATTAATCTGCTAACAATCCCTCACCAACTTGTCTCTATCATATTTCCCTCTTCTTCTATTTACTAGGCTCTGGAAATGGAATTCCCTCAATTCCTCCTTATATCTGACACTAACTTAGTAAACTTTTTCCAATACATCCTCATCCCCCTGAAAACCAGGTGATCAATTCTATACAATAGTTCATATGTGGCTTGATCAGTTTATATAACGGAACCATAACCTCTCTGCATGTCCTCCTCCTTATTGCCATAATCTATTAGGATGTTCTTGCAATTTTAGTATGTCCACAGTCACTCCCTGATCTTTCATATCCTTCACAGTTTCTCCATTAACTGTATACTCTACATCCTAACCTTGCCAGTAAATTTCAAGACCTTGCACTTTGCAACATTAAACTGACAGCTCCAATCATTTTTCTCATATAGGAGAGAAAAAAAATAACAATGCTGGCCTGGTTGGCAGAGTGGTTAGTGTAGCCGCTCTCCAGCCAAAAGGCTGCAGGTTCGAATCCGCCATGGGCATGGATGTTTGCAATTGTTTTTGAAAATATTAGTGATGGTGGTGGGAGGTAGATGGTGTTAGTTGCAGTTCATTGTAGGAGGATTGAGAGAGTTGTAGAGTAGATGACCTCCCTGGAGGTGTCAAATAATAATAATAATAATAATAACATAAAACAAAAGACACTTAAATTATGAGTAGCATAATGGCAGCTAGGATGAATTGTCTGGAATGAGTTGGAGAACTCCTGGGGATCTCATACAATTATTCACAAAAAAAAAAAAAGTTAAAAAGAAATGTGTACTAATTTATTTTTGATTAATGTTCTGAAAATTTCCAAACAAATCAAATGAAAATCAGTCAATTCATTCTCCCAAACTAAAGGTGCAGTGTCCTGTCATTATTTCAACTGTTTTCAAATGACAGTTCCTAGCTATTGAACAATGACTTTAAGCGAAACTGTATAGATACACCGTTTATAACAGAAAGGACAGACATTTTAAATAGCACACTTTTCCCTTGTAGAAACACTACACGAATACTATTCTTAGTGATTCTTGTGTGTGCGTGCAATGATTCTGCCATAGCTATCTTTAGTCAAATCTGTAAACAATAAAAAACATTTTGCAAGCGAATGTGCTGCTGCTATTTATTATGTGATCTAATTGCACAAATCAATGCGGTTTAATCACTGAGATTTTATTTCATTTGTGAATATTCTGACAGCACGGTGCTAACTTAGTATGCGTGACTTATCACTGGAACCCTAATCGGTACTTAAAATTCTTCAACTTAAGATTATGGCTTAGTACATTCTACAAGCAAACACTTATTTCTGCAAAAAAAAAACAATCAATAAAAAAGTTTTCACACGTCACAAAATAAGAAACGAAACAAAATTTGTAATTCTGAAGTTTTTCGGTAATGCTTCAATTCGCATTTACTCAACAATGGCTAAAGTCGGAAATTCCACAAAGATATACATAGCAGTATAGAAATGTTACATATCCTAACATTCATTTATTATGATTTACTAAATATTACAACATTTATTCCAGAAGATACAAAACATGCTCATTTCGCATTGCCAACCATACTAACCGCCTGTAAATTGAAAATTGAACGAAATCACGTACCTTCCCGATATCGCGATAATGGCGTCCCTTCTCGTCCTTACGAGAAACGTGGCTGTTGCGTTTATTATTCGTCCTCCTCTTTTTGTCCCTTACAGAATATATTATACATTACCGTGCTTAACAGTTGTTTATAACATTTATACTACCAGAATGATTATATGAAAGTTCATTGAAATATTGGAATAGTATATAAATTGAGATGGTGCTTTGGAATTTTTTAACATTCTTTCTTATTTTCTAATAGGCGGCGCAGTGAGCAGATTAAAAGCTTGCATTCTTTTTGTACGAATGTATATTAAAAAGTGTGTTGTTGAAATACATAATATACAGTATTGGATCGAAAAAGAAGAGAAAAATCAATAATATATATTATTCTTTGTATATACGACTAGTGTCTGAAAAATGCTAGAAAAGGCAACACAATTATATTCATCCGAATAAAGAACCATGGATGTAAGGGCAAGGTATGGTTATGCGGCGGGTGTTACAAATGTCAGAAAATTTAAATTTGACACTGATTTCTATTAATAATATTTTCTAATCACATAACAGTCGAAATGGCAATGTGCTATTATTGTACTGTACTCCATGTGATATTTTTATTTGGTCACATGTTTACTTTTTATTATTAAAACAAGATTCCACCATGGAATCCACCGACTGATCGTTGCAGCCCAACGTTGACTTTTATAATGGATCTGGAGCAGCTTACATAGCTTTTTGAACCTGATATTTAATAACCTGATATTAAAAATTATTAGGGCTTTCACTTTATCTGCTTGAAACAGAATCATTGCTTTTTATGCTTTCAATTTCAATGAATCGATTTTGGAACTTGCAACAAGTAATTACATACTGTTTATTTATCATTATCACATGGCTTCCTTATTGTTTGAGGATACTATTACTAAGATTAAGCAGTAATAAAAAACTACTTGCACGAGGAGTGCAAAAAGGGAGCTAAGCGAGGAAGGTAACTTGCTTGATGAGAGTAGTAAAAGTGCACTGCGAGCAACAGTTAGCTAATGAGGCTTTTAAAAAAATACCAGAGTTTTTTTTTATATACATATATATGTATATATATATATATTTTTAAATAAATATTTAATGACTTTAAACCAAGATAAAATATTAAGTTTTAATGAAAATGATACAACTAGTTTCAGCCTTTTACAGCCTTCATCAGGTATCCACTAAAGGTAGAACACAATAATAAAAATTGAAGTTACAGTAAACTGAGAATTACAGGCACAAAATGCAATACATAATTGACACAGAAAATGTTATATTTTTCAAGTTGTTCTATCTAACGCGCTATTGTTTGTTGCATGTGTGCTTGCAAGTTCTCGTGAATGCCAGTATTGAACAACTGCAGCATGGCTATCAGGGATGTTGTAACTCAAATTGCTGTTCAGAATTAAGGAGGATTTCCCTGGTCACACACACACACACACACACATATGTGTGTGTGTGTGTGACCAGTATAAAAAAAAGAATTAAAATGTTAGGATGACATTGATTGGTTAAAATGGCAGAATGGTAACCACAGCAGAGGATATGGTTCAGGTATTTAATGAGTACTTCATAAAGGTATTTCATTTTGTGAATGTGACATCATACAAAATTAGAAAGCTTTCACCACCAAAGCAGTCATAGCTGAGTGGTTAAGACATCAGACTAGGAATCTGTTAGGGTCTCTCCACACAGGTTCAAATCTTGTTCCACTGCAGAGAATTTTTTGCAGAGTGTAAAAGGAAATTAACAGTTCAGGCCAAAGATAATCCAACCCCAAAGATGTCTTTTGATATGTTGCAAGTAAAAGGAAAAATATTTATGGTAGAATGATTTTAATGAATGCCTATGATAGAGAGGTAACTGAATTAATCAAAATAGTAGAATTACTAAGTGAACATTGCAAAAGTATATCATCCAGGTGCATAGCATATTACAAGACCTTGATGTGAATACAGCCATGGGATTAGATGGTATATCAGCTCAAGTTTTATGTGAAGGTGCTAGGGAATTGGCAGTTTGATACTTTGAAAGAGGGGAAAATAGTTCTGTTGTATAAAGGAGACTCCAAGACTGATGTAGAAATTTACCAAACAATGAGCATATCTGGAGTTGCTGTCATGGTACTTGAGAAATTAGTCAAGAGCAAAATACAGGCATTGATAGACGGTAATGGGATACTGTATCAGGGGACAACATAATTTTGTGAAAGGGAGGTCATGTCTCAGTAACTTGCTCACATTTTATAATACAGTATCATTAATCTGAGCTGGATAAAGGTAATGGGTTTGCCTTTATCCAGCTCAGATTAATGTAACTGTTTACAGTGATACTGCTGGACTTTGCAAACACCTTAGACAGGATAACACATGGAATTCTAATCAATAAACTGCAGTGTATGGAGATGGATATAGGATTGGTGAGGTGGATAAGATACTAGTTGATCGAGAAATATCAGAGAGTAGTTTATTCAGGTGTAGTGTCCAGAAAATGGCCTGTGACTAGCGGTCTGCAACAGAGCTCTGTTCTTGGACTGCTCTTGTTTAATTTGTACATTTATACTATAGGAACAGATCTGAAAAAAACTGCTCAGCTGTTTGCCAATGATGAATGAAACTTGGATAGAGCAATGGTTAATATAGATGATGTTCAAATTTTGCAGAATGATTTTGATAAAGTGGCAGTTTGGGCAAAGGAAAAAGGATGATCAATTTAAGGTGCAAAGTGTAATTTTGTGGTGAAAGGTTTACCAGCTGTATACCACATTGAGGGAACTGTACTTCAGGAAATTGATGAAGCCAGAGATTTGAGACTGTTGAAGTTTAGAGGCTACATAGAAAAGTGACTAAAGTAGCTCATTGGATTACTTGGTTACTGAAGAATATTTTGATGAGTAGAGACAAGCAGGTTATCATCATCAAATTCCTGTTACGTATCCCTAAGGGATGTACCAGATATGATAGTACTACATGAAAAATTTACATCATTACTAACTTCCTATCTACAATTTTCCTCCAAATTGTCTGTTACCTGTCAAGACTGCAATGTTATCAGGTCTTATATTTCTATCGTCTAAGGCAATTTTTACTGTATCAATCCACCTATATCTTGGTCTTCCTCTGGGTCTTTTTCCTGACAACCTGGCAGAGAACACTTCTTTGCTAATCTTTCCTTGCTCATTTTGTTTAAGTGACCATACCACCTGAGATTAGCTCTGCTAATGCATTCCTGGATGCTGACAATGTCAAGTTCTTTCCTGATATCCTCATTTTTAATATATTTGCCATTGATGGCATCTGTTCATGCCCCTAATCTTGACTCTCATATCTGCTGTCTCTAGTTTTGATTCAGGAGTTTTACTTCTGATCCAGTTCTCAGATCCATAAGTTAAAATTGTTTGAATGGTGTCTTGTATATACAGCTAATTTAGTGTTTTGATTAATTTCTTTCTTATTCCATATAAATTAATTCAGTTGACTTCTTACCAGCTTTGTTAATTCTGTTGTCTATTTCTACCTTTAACTACCTCAGATGGTATGTAACAGAGGGCATACGAAGATTGATGGTCTTGGATTTGGTCATCTCATCAAAGGATGTAATTATAAATGAAGTCAAATCATCAATTGGTGAGAGTGACCATGAGGTGATTACCTGGTGGTTGCCAGCAGCGTGAGGACCTCTGTAAGAAAAGGGTATATGTGGAACTACAAAGGGGGGGGGGATGATTATGAAGAGCTTGGGAGACAGCTTGCAGGTGTAGCATGAATGAAGAGATGTCTGGAAAAGAGATCAATGCAGCTTGGGGGAATTTCCAAAAACTATCTAGTAGATGCAATATCTAAATGTATTCCAAGGGAGAGAAGGTTAAATAAGGTAGGTGTGAAATGGATGAATAAATAGATTAAGCGTGCGATACTGAGAAAAAAGGTATTATGGAGGCAGCATCAGAGAAGTGAAAATAACCAAGGTGAGAAGGTTAAATAAGGTAGGTGTGAAATGGATGAATATAAGCATACGATACAGAGAAGAAGGGCGTTATGGAGGCAGCATAAGAGAAGTGGAAATGACCAATTCCATGAGGACTACAAAGACCAGGCAAGACAGGTGACGTGGTGATGGTAGCTAAAGGGAGGTATGAACAGCAGTTAGCTAATGAAGCCAAAAAAAATCCTAAGGAGTTCTTTCGATATGTAGCCAGCAAAAGAAAGAATGATTATGGAAGAATGACATGGATTGGAGAAAATGGTATGAAGACAGTTGTTGCAGAAGGTGTGGTGGAGATACTTAATGAACAGTTCATAAAGGTCTTTCAATCTTGTGAATGTGACTTCATGGAGAGATTGATGATGTTGGGGAAGAGAGACTGACTGTAAGTGAATAAGAGGTGTGTGGCGAGTTGAGCAAACTAGATGTAAATAAGGCTGTGGGACTTGATAAAATATCACCACGTATTCTGAAGGAATGTATTAGGGAGGTGACACCGGCCTTGACATATTTGTTTAATACAAGTTTTGCACTTGGTCAAGTTCCTAAGGAAGGCAAGATTGTGCCACTTCATAAAGGAGGTGATAGAACTCAAGCATCAAACAATAGGCCTATCTCTGTGTCAGGTGTTGTAGTTAAGTTGTTGGAGAACCTTGTGAGAACTAGAATCCAGAATTGGGTTGACAACAATGGTATTATCTTTGGGTAGCATGGATTTGCTAAAGGGAGATCATGTTTTAGTTACTTTTTAGTTTTAGTTATTACAATAGGTGACTGTTTCCATGGACAGAGGAGAAGGATACACAGTAATATACTTAGATTTTGCAAAGGCTTTTGATAGAGTGGATTGATATTAGATTGGTGCATTGGATTGGAGACTGGCTTTCTGATAGGTATCAACAAGTTGTGTATGGGGAAGTGATATCCAGGACAAGGAAAGTTACTAGTGGTGTGCCTCAGGGGTTGTTTTAGGGCCATTGCTGTTTAACTTATATATTAATGATATTGGAAGATTTGGATGGAGATATTCAGTTGTTTGCAGATGATGCAAAGTTGGGAAGAACCATAAAGAGAGAGGATGTTGTGGCCTTACAAGAAGACTTGAATAAATTGAGTGATTGGGCACAGGAATGGGGATGTAAGTTCAGTGTTGCAAAATATAAGGTTTTAAATTTTGGAAAACAAAAATAGGATGCAGAATTTATGCTTGGTGAGGATATATTGTTGGAGGTGGAGGAAATAAGAGATCTGGGGATGATAGTGGATAAGGATCTGAAATTTAGGGGGGACATAGCCAAAATTATGAAGTCAACATAAAGGCTTCTGGGAATAATGCGGAGGACACTGACTTGTAGAAATAGGGAGATTCTTATTCCATTGTATGAGTCTTTGATTAGGCCACACATGGACTATTGTGCTCAGATTTGGTCACTTGGTTTTCAGAAGGATGAAGAGATGTTGGAGAGGATCTAGAGGCAACTGACTAGGTAGTTTCTTACCTCTGGAATGTCGAGTATGAGGAGAGATTGAGAAGATGCAACTTGCAGAATCTGATGGACAGGAGGAGAAGGTGAGATATGAAAGAGACCTACAAGTTATTAAAAGGGTTGTTAGGATCAATGCTGAAGAGGTTCTACAGAAAATAGTGGGAGATTCAGATGTCATCCCTGGAAGCTGTAGAAGGAGGGTGTGAGTAGAGGAGTGAGAAGCAGGTTTTTTTATTGCAGAGTTGTGAATAATTGAAATACCTTCCCTGAGAGTGTGGTGTCTGTAGAGAATTTGAGTGTGTTTAAAGCACGGTATGATGAGCTGTGTGTTTGATAAAAGGACCTCCTAAATGCGTCTTTGACTCCATTTGGTCAAATGAACCCATGTACAACTCAATAAAGACTCAAGTATTGCTTGATATAATGCCCCGCTAACACGATATAATTCTAGCATTTTGAATAGCTTCTCTCTTGGCTCCTTGTCATATGCCTTTTCCAGATCTACAAAATTTAAATACAAATCTTTGATATATTCCCATGATTTCTCAATTATTAGTCGTAAAGTGAAAATCTGATCCTGACAGCTTCTCTTTGGCCTGAATCTAGCTTGTTCTCCACCAAGCTTTTCTTCCATAATCCTTCTCAACTGTTTGTCAAGTATACTTGCATAAATGTTACGAGGAACAATCTGTAGAGTAATACCTCTGTAATTCTCACATTTTGTTTTATTTTCCTTTTTATATATATGGGTACTATGAGAGCTCTACTTTAATCATTTGCAATTCATCCCTCTGTACAGGCCTCAACTATGGTGCAACCACTGTAAGACTTTTATACCTACATACTTGAGCATTTCTGGTTGAATATCATTTACTCCTGCTTCCTTTCCACATTTTAGGCCTTTGATAACTTTCTCTACTTCAAGTATAGATATGTATTCCTGACTACATGCCTGTTGAGTGTTTTTTTTCCCAGTGCTATCACTACTTGTTTAATTTAGCAATTTTTCAATGTAATTACTCCATACTTCAAGGATATCTTTTTCTCCGATTTTCATGTTATCTTTATCATCTCTAATTCCTTTTACAGCACTCTTTCCTCCATTTCTGAGCTTCTTCAACAAAATCCAGAATATCTTGCCACCTTCGTGATATTTATTTTCTATGTTCTTACCAAAGTCTTCCCATGACTTTTGTTTAGCTAGTTTTATGCATTGTTTAGCTTTCTTACATTTGTCTCTGTATTCTCTAAGAACACAAGCTGACTTATTTAATAGGAGCATATGATATACTTTCTTCTTTTCCTTCACTGTCTCTTTAACTTCCTATGTCCATCATGGAGTTCTGATTTTTCTATCCTTGCAGATAACCTAACCGCATGCCTCTCTGGCTGAACCAATCAGTGTTTTCTTCAAGGTTTGGTTCCTGTTCTCAAACTCTTTCATTTTTTCATGAATAATTTTTGTTTATTTTAGTGTACAGTTCACATCTGACAGCTGCTCAACTTTTATTCATTTTAAAATTTTCTTATATGTTCTTGTTTTCAATATGAAATTCAATTTTATCCTGCTCAAGACTAAATGGTGGTCACTTCCAATTTCAAATCCTCTCTACACTCTGCTGTCCTGCACCTGTGAGAAAATATCACTATCAACAATAACATAGTCAATTTCTAACACATGGACTGGAACATTGTTGGAACATTATTACTATCACAATGTTGGAACATTGTGATAGTAATAACCAGTCCATGTCCTAAGCAGAAATCCAACAGGTATTTGCCATTATTATTAGCTTTGCTCTTTTCTCCAAATTTTTCCCAAAATATTTTTGTATGTCTGACAATGATTTCCTACTCTGCTATTTAGATTCCCAACAAGGACCAACTTTTTATTTTTCGTTATGTCAGCTGCTTTCTCTAAAGCCTCAAAAATTTCTTCCACTTCTACCTTAGTAGAGCCTTCTGTGGGACCATAGGCACAAAAGAAGTCTCATTGTCCAGTTTTTAAATTCTGATATTTGCTCTAGATGGTCTAGGCAATATCTAGACCATCACTCTAGATATTGCCTGCCATTCAGAAGATTAGCCTCGTATTTAGTGTTGAATACTATAGCTACGTTTTCTTTTCCCTGATTGTTATTGTCTGAATATAACAATTTGTATTTATTGCTTAGAAAGATTTCACCAGTTTGTCTTTTTTACTTTTCAGTCACCCCTGTTGTGTCGATCTGGTACTTATCCAATTCTTCAGTCAGCTCCAATTCTTTGCCATTCAGGCTTCTTATGTTGATAGCACCAATCTTGAACTCTGGTGATGTCGAGCAGCAAAAAGCGAGCTACTGTTCCAGTAGCTCGCTTTTTGCTGTTTGCTCCTGTTTTCCTGGCAAAAACACAGGGGCCTTGTTTAACCTGGTGACGCCCAGGCCAGCACGAAATTCTGTCATATTGTACCATCAGTTTATATTTTGGTTTAAACCAATAAGAATACAATTTGATCAGCTAAATCCCAAATTACCAGCCCTTCCTCATTCCTTCAGTATCCAGGTAGATATGTAACTGTGTACCACAAGAAGTGAGGATTGGACATTTGGTCATAAGCTCTGGTCGGTTCTCTGCATTCCTTTAAAGACTATGTGGAGGTCTCCTCTCAGTTATACAGCTTTGACCCCTAAGCAGGTTATTATTCCTCTTTATTTAGCCTTGAGAAGAGACCTCAACCTTGATTGCTGCTTGCAGATCTGATCACCTGGGTTTATTGGCATGAGGAAGAGGTTGAGAGGATCCAGAGGTGAGTGATGAAGATGGTAGCAAGTCTATGGAATGAACAGGTTGAAGATTTGTGTGTTACAGAAATTGGTTGACAGGCAGAATAGGGATGATATGATTGAGACATACAAATTACTAAAGAGTTTTTACAAGATTAATACAGATGAAATTTTTCAGAACAGATCTTGTGGTGAGTCTAGAAGCCATCTTTGGAATCTGAGCAAGAGTGTTAGAAATAGATTTTTTTTTGCTTGGAGAGTGGTGAATGAGTGGAATAGGTTGCCATGACTGTGAATGAATTCAAAGCAAAGCATGATAGATACTGTGCAAATGTTGGATACTGCTTGGCATGATGTTTAGGGCCTCCTTCAGTGAGTAAGGAATTCATGGAGTAGTCCATAATAATAAAACTTGAATGCAGTGAGACGGGAGGAACAGGAGAAGGCATTGATGATAAGTTAGCAAGAGGTATATGAAGAATTGAGTCAACTTCATGTTAATATGGCTCAACAGCTTGATGACATATTACCACACATTTTGATGGAATGGTCTCAGGAGTTATCAGCAGCTATGACGTACTTTTTTATGACATGAGTTTTTACATTGGGCCAAGTTCCAAAAGAGTAGAAAAAGGACAAATGTCAGCTTTATAAGGGATATGATAAGACAGGCTTTGAAGTATAAAGCTGAGACTTTGTGCTTGAAGTCGTGGTTAAAGCACTTGAAAGGTTTATAAATTAAAGATGCCAAGAAATTATATTCTTGGTTTAATCCTTTATCCAAGTGTCAGTAAACAATGTTCGTTTATGAAGTATCTTCACAACTTGCTACTTATATATAGAGGCTAGAGAGTTCATATCATATATTCCATAATGCAAAGTACACATACCCTTTTGGATGTGTATAATACTATACATTATACACATCCAAAAGAGGCCACCCAGACTAGTTTTGATCTTTACTGAGGTCTCATCAGTGGGAGCAGAAGAAATACCTGGATTTGAAGTAATGCAGAAGTCGTATACAATGCTTGGAAAGAAGTCGATAGACCCCCCCCCCCCATTTAGCAAGGAGTATTGTGCCATGTAATGAGTCATATTTATATCTGGTATAAATTGGGAGAATATGATGCTCCCAAGTCAGTGCAACTCTGTCTGGGTGAAATGGCTGTGTGAAGTGAAATGAGTTTAAAAGAGGAATTGTGATAGGATGATATATTGCAGACCTATCTGTTCAGCAAATTGTTGAAAAATTGGGCTATTCCAAGTCGGCATTCATTGATATCATACTGAGATGGAAACTCAGGGGAGTTAACTTCAAGTGCTATCTGCAGTGGACAACTCACCACACTCACTGACTCACTGAATGTGACCTTAGGGTGCTATAATGGATAATATGTAAAAACTGCCCTTCATTGGCCAACACATTGAATGTGAAGTTATGGGCATTGACTGGAACATGAACCTGCACAAAAATATTCAGTACTCACAACATTGGTTTCCATGGTAAGACTGCAATATGCAAGCCCCATATTACTTGAACCAACATGCATCTTCAGTGGTGCAAAAAGTGTATACAATGGGATATCGAAGCTTGGAAACGTGTTATAGAGTGACAAATCACACTACACCCTCCACCAAACAGATGGACATATGTGACTGTGGTAGATGTCCAGTGAACATCTCACAACATTGGTTTCCATGGTAAGACTGCAATATGCAAGCCCCATATTACTTGAACCAACATGCATCATCATCATCATCTTCAGTGGTGCAAAAAGTGTATACAATGGGATATCGAAGCTTGGAAACGTGTTATAGAGTGACAGATCACACTACACCCTCCACCAAACAGATGGACATATGTGACTGTGGCAGATGTCCAGTGAGCATCTCTTACCTGAGTGGTAGTAGTCTGATGGTATGGTCATGTCCTGGTTTGGACTCGGACCACTGTTTGTGGTTCCACAAATGTTGAACTCCAAGAGTTATCTGAACATTTTTGACAATGCAGTGCTTCCTACTTTGTGGTGTTTCAACTGAAATCACCTTTGTCTCTTTCAGCAGGACCGTGCTCTGTGTCATAAGGCTGCTACTGCTTGGTTTGTGGATATGAACATCACCACACTTGACTGGTCTAAACAGAGCCCTGATCTGAACACTATTGAACATGTGTGGGATGAACTGGTGTGTTGGGTGAGGTCAAGAGATGTCCACCCCCACACCCGTCCAGGACCTCATTACATTCTTACAGGTGGTATGATCCAAAATTCCCATTGATTGCTATCATACACTTGCAGAAAGTATACCTCATAAGATTTCTGCAGTCATCCCAGTGAAAGGAGACCCTACATCTTATTAAGGAGGCACCATGGCTTTTTGTTTCTTACATCATGGTGTCCATTGACTTTTTTACACACACTATATTTTCCATATACAAGTAGTCAAAACATGTCACACCTTATTATTAAAATACTCTAAATTAGAATTAGATGTTGAAAGCTTTTCTTACTTGGTTATACTATAAATTAAAGATGCCAAGAAATTATATTCTTGGTTTAATCCTTTATCTGAGTGTAAGCAGACGTTTGAGTTTGAAATATCTTCACTGAGTGGGCAACTTGGATATAGAGACTTGAGTAATGCATAGCATTATAAACATCCAAAAGAGTGTGCGATTTGCATCACGGATACTAATGCAATTGATGTGAACTCTTTAGACCAGTCGTGAAGATACTTCACACACAAATGTTGTTTGCTTACACTTGGATAAATTATTAGTGAAAAAAAACTTTCAGTAGCTAGAAAGATTAGTTAAGACCAAGATTCAGAATGGTTGAGAATAGCAGCATTCTCTTTGGTTGTCATCATGGGTTTGCTAAAGGAAGATTGTGTTTTAACAATCTACTTAGTATAACAAGGTGACAAATGCATTGGATAAAAGGTGTTGTATACACGGTGGTGTATTTAGATATTGCAAATGCCTTTAATAGATTCCCACATGATCAAGCTGGTAATTAAATAGGAAGGAATGGGATCAGAAAGTAGATTTGTGTACTGAATTGGAGATTGACTGTCTAATAGGTATCAGCAAGTTGTCTCTTTAAGGACAACATCCCAGAAGAGGCATGACTAGTGGTGTGCCTCAAGGTTCTGTTTTGAGACTATTGCTGATACTAGGAGAGATCTGAATGGTGATTATATGTAGTTGTTGCAGATGATGCAAAGTTTGGGAGAAGTAGAGTGGATGTGGCTTTGCAAGAGGACCTGCAAAACACTGGATGAATTCATAAGTGTGGGGGACTGCTGGTTCAGTGTTGTAGAATGTAAGTTTAAAATTTAAGAAGCAAAGATGCGATGTGGAGTATATAGTTGTGGATCATATGTCTCCCTATATCACTAACATACAAGATAATCAACAACCATCCCAAAACAGACCCGGACACATCACCAGTCACTTTCCTCTTCTTGGATATTGCTCCTCCATAGACACCTTGCTGATGCCAATCAGACAATCTCCAATTCAAAGCACTAATCTGCTACTGGATCCCATTATAGATAGAGGAGATGAGCGATTATGGATAAGGATCTAAATTTTCATTGGCATTTTGCAAAAACTGTGGGGACAGCACTACAAATTCTGGCAATGACATGAAGAAATAAGAATGCGGGGCTTAAGAGTCAAAGCTGCATAACTGAGAGGAGACTTCCACATAGCCTTTAAAGGAATGCGGAGAAGCAACCAGGACTTCTGACATGATGTACAATCCTCACCTTCTCTGGCACACCCTGTTAGACATATATCTTGACACTCAATGAATGAGAATGAGCTGGCAATTTGGGATTTAGCTGACCAAATTGTATTTTTATTGGCTTAAACCACAATGTAAAATGATAGTACGTCATGACAGAATTTCATGCTGGCTGGGGCATCGCTCGATTAAACAAGGCCTCTGTTGTTTTCTCCAGGGAACCAGGGCAAACAGCGAAAAGTCAGCTACTGGAACAAATCCTAAAATACATCCCAACTCAACATCACCAGAGTTCAAGATTGGTGCTATCAACATAAGAAGCCTGAATGGCAAAGAATTGGATAAGTACCAGATCGACATAATAGGGGTGACTGAAAAGTAAAAAAGAGACAAACTGGTGAGATCTTTCTAAGCAATAAATACAAAATGTTATATTCAGACAATAACAATCAAGGAAAAGAAAAAGTAGCTATAGTATTCAACACTAAATACGAGGCTAATCTTCTTGAATGGCAGGCAATATCTAGAGTGATGGGGAGAAATATCAGAATAGAAAAACTAGACAATGAGACCTCTTTTGTACCTATGGCTCCACAGAAGAAGAAGGTTCTATTAAGGTAGAAGTGGAGGAATTTTTTTGAGGGTTTAGAGAAAGAAACTGACACATGAAAAAATGAAAAGTTGGGAATTGTTGTTGTCCTAGGTCCTTGTTGGGAATCTAAATAGCAGACTAGGAAATGATTGTCAGATATACAAAAATATTTTGGGAAAATTTGGAGAAAAGAGCAAAGGTAATAATAATGGCAAATACCTGTTGGATTTCTGCTCAGGACATGGACTTGTTATTACTAAAACAATGTTCCAACATAAATATTTGCATAAATTCACACAGAGAGTAGAGGCACGGAATAAGAAAAGTCCCATTGAATACTTTTTCTACCTTGTGCAGGACACTAGAGTGTACAGAGATTTGAAATTGGAAGTGATCACCATTTAGTCTTGAGCAGGATAAAATTCAATTTCATATTGAAAAGAAGAACATGTAAGAAAGTTTTAAAGCGAACAAAAGTTGAACAGCTCTCAGTTGTGAACTGTATTCTAAAATACACAAACATTATTCAAGAAAAAATGAGAGTTTGAGAACAGGAACCAAACCTTGGAGATTCAGTGGCAAGCCTGAAAAAAAAAAAAATATATATATATATATATATATGGATTCAGCCAGAGAGGCATGTGATGAGGTTGTCTGCAAGGATAGAAAAATCAGAACTCCATGGTGGACACAGGAAATTAAAGAGGCAGTGAAAGGAAAGAAGAAAGCACATCAAACGTTCCTGGCAAATAAGTCAGCTTGTGCTCTTAGAGAATACAGAGACAAATGTAAGAAAGCTAAACAAAACTCATTGGAAGACTTTGGTAAGAACATAGAAAATAAATATCAAGAATGGGGCAAGATATTCTGGAGATTGAAGAAGCTCAGAAGTGGAAGAAAGAGTGCTGTAAAAGGAATTAGAGATGTAAAAGTGACATGAAAACAGGAGAAAAAGATATCCTTGATGTGTGGAGTGTAAGTACTACGAAAAATTGCTAAATGAAACAAGCAGTGACAGCGCAGTGGTAAAAAAACATTCAACAACAGGCATGCAATCAGGAATACATATCCTTACTTGAAGTAGAAAAAAAGCCATCAAAATCCTGAAATGTGTAAAGGCAGCTGGAGTAGATGTTATTCGACCAGAAATGCTCAAGTATGGAGGTATAAAAGTCTTACAGTAGCTGCACTGCATAATCAGAATTCTTGGACAGAGGGATGAATTCCAGATGATTGGAGTAGAGCTCTCATAGTACCCATATATAAAAAGGAAAATAAAACTGAATGTGAGAATTACAAAGGGATTTCTCTACTGAGTGTTCCTGCTAAGATTTATGCAAGTATACTTGAAAAAGTTCAGAAGGATTGTGGAAGGGAAGATAGGTGAAGAACAAGCTGGTTTCAGGCTAAATAGAGGCTGTCAGGATCACATATTCATTTTACGACAAATTGTTGAAAAGTCATGGAACTGTGAAACCACAAAGCAAACCATCTGGCACTTTGTGGAGGACTGCAGCACAAGAGCTTACCCTGGTAACCTGATGGAACATAACAATGATCTGTATTTAAGTTTTGTAGATCTGGTAAAGGCATATGACAAGGTGCCAAGAGAGAAGCTATTCAAAATGCTACAGTTATATATTGTCAGTGGGGGCATTGTATCAAGATACTTAGTCTTTATTTGAATTGTAAGTCAGCAGTTACAATTGAACGATGTGCAGGCAGATGGTTTACTGTTAAATCTGGTGTCAGACAAGGATTCGTTATCTATATGGATCACATTATGAAGGAAAGTTCGATTAAACTTGATATCAAAATTGGAGATGTTAATGTCAGCTCTTTGTATTATGGGGACGATGTTATACTTTTAAATTAATCTAGTATAAGTCTACAAGATTCTCCAACTAATTTGAATAACAGTTGTAATAAATTTAGCATGAAATGCAGCAATAAAAAGACCAAAACTATGAAAATAAGCAGAAGCATTGAAAATATCAACTGCATTGTGAATGTAGAACCTATAGAACAAATGAAACATTTCAGCTACTTAGGCATGAAGTCAACTGAATAAATTTATATCGAATAAGAGAGAGAAATTAGTCAGAACATTAAATTAGTTGTATACAAGACAGTGTTCAAACCAATTTTAACTTATGGATCTGAGAGCTGGGTTAGAAAAATAACGTTTAACCAAAGACTAGAGACCACACATATGAGAGTCCTGAGAAAGATTAGGAGCATACACAGATGGTATCAATGGCAATATCATATTAAAAATAACGATATTAGGAAAGAACTAGCCATTGTTAACACCCAAGAATGTGTTAGCAGAGCTAATCTCAGTTGGTATGTTCACTTAAACAGAATGGGAGAGGAAAGATTAGCAAAACAAGTGTTCTCTGCCAGGGTGACTGGAAAAAGTCCCAGAGGAAGACCAAGGTATAGATAGATTGATACAGTAAAAAGTGCCTTAGAAGATAGAAATATAAGATGTGATAGTGTTGGAGTCTCGACAGGTAATAGATTGATTTGGAGGCAAATTGTAGATTGGAAGTTAGTAATGATCTAAGTTTTTTCATGTAGTACTGTCATATCCTTACTGTACACCCCCTTTAAGTTATATTTCAGAAATTCAGGAATCTGATGATGATGACGAGAAAAAATAATGTTATCATTCCATTCTATAAGGCTTTGATCAGACCATATATGGATCGCTGTGCCCAGATTTTGTCACTTTGTTTTCAAAAGGATGAAGAGATGTTGAAAAGATTCCAGAGATGATTGTCTAATGTAGTTTCTGTTCTCTCTTTAGGTTATATTTCAGGAATCTGATGATGATGACTACGCGAAAAAAGAATGTTATTGTTCCATTCTATACGGCTTTGATCAGATCATGTATGGATCGCTGTGCCCAGATTTTGTCACTTTGTTTTCAAAAGGATGAAGAGATGTTGAAAAGATTCCAGAGATGATTGACTAATGTAGTTTCTGTTCTCTACTCTCAGGCAAGGCATTCCAATCATTCACAACTCTGCATGCAAAAAACCTGGTTCTCTCCTGATCTCGGACCGTTTTCTGTAAAACCTCTCCAACGTTGATCCTGTAACAATCCTTTACTAACTTGTAGGTCTTTATCACATCACCCCCTCTTTGTCCTTTCCACTAGACTCTGTAAATTGCATCTTCTCAACCTTTCTTCATATTCGACATTCTAGAGATCAGAAACTACCTTAATCAGTTGCCTCTGAACCCTTTCCAACATCTCTTCATCCTTTTGAAAACCAGGTGACCAAATCTGTGCACAATAGTTCATGCGTGGCCTAATCAAAGCCTTATACAATGGAACCTCCTTACTTTTACAAGTCGGTGTCCTCTGCATCATTCCCAGAATTCTTTGTGTTATCCTCATAGTTTTGGCAATGTGTCCCCTAAATTTCAGATCCTTATCCACTATCACCCCAAGATCTCATATTTCCCCCACCTCCAACAATATGTCCCCACAACTATAAATTCTATATTCCATCTTTGTTTCCCAAATTTTAGAACCTTACATTTTGCAACATTGAACTCTTATCCTCATTCATTAAATTTATTCAATTTTCTTGCAAGGCCACAATATCTTCTCTAATCTTCATAGCTCGTCTCAACTTTGCATCATCTGCAACTGAATATCCCCATCCAAACCTTTGTTACTATCATTAACATACAGTTTAAACAAGATATGCCTGGAAATGGTATCTGTGTAGACAGCTTACAGAAATGTGGAAGATCGTCTTCACCCCATTGTGAACTGTGGAGCCACAAATCAAACCATCTGGCACATTGTGGACTGCAGCATAAGTGCTTACCCTGATAACCTGATGGACTTTTTTGAGGCAGATCCTTCAGCTCTTGAAAGGCTATTTGAACTAGATTTAAAACTTTAGTGACTTTTTTATCTGAATTTTATATCTTTACTAGTTATTTGTATACAGTACCTGTCTCATTTATCTTGTCTGCACAAATATATATTATATATTTTGATGTCATGTGTCTTTTTTGATTATGCCATATACTAAATAAATAAATGTGGATTACAAAGATTATATGTACTTTCTGAGTCACTCCCACCCACAAAATGTTGTAAGCACGCATATTTTATTATATTTGGATCGGTGGAAATAAGTCCTTGTCAGCTTGACTAGAATTTAATTATTTTTATTACTAATATATTAATATTATTATAGTATTGCATATAGCTGATTTAATGCAATATCTCAGATAGTCTACCCTTGCATAGTTATCTTGTAAGAATCGAAGGAATAGTTTATTATTATTATTATTTGATTGTGACACTCTATTGTAAGAGTCTCTTATAAACATAAATAATTATTTCTCCTTGAATTCTCATCTCATGTGGAGATGGCAGAACTTTTCCGGTCAGAAACTTGTTTTTCTGCAACCTGACTGGAAAAAAAACACATACGACACACTGGCTTTGTAGTCTAAGTACTTCAGCCATTATTCCAAACAACTGAATCTACTTTGAAGTGGGAAAATGAAAATGGAATTCTGCAGTTACTAAGGGGTAATTACCTGAAACAGCATCTGATCAGGTATTTTCAAGTGTTGGTTCTGGTAATAGCATCAAAAGATCTATAACTTCGATACCAACTCTACCTCCTATCAGGTAAAGTGACCATACAGTGTTGTTCTGAGAGGTTGCTCAACATGTTGAATTCTCAGTCAACAAAATTTATGTGGAACTAAGAAACTGATGATTATGACAAACTTAGATAGCAGCTTGGAGTAGTACCATAGCTTAAGAAACTATGTGGAATGAGTGCCAGTCATATATGAAGTGATGGTCAGGGATTGTTTGAGAAAGTCAGTATTGGACTGCATACCTATGGTCAGAAGGAGAAACCAAGTGGGAGGTGAAGTGGATGATTTGAGATATAAAGTAAGCACTGCATAAAAAAAGAACAAATTCTGGAGGGAATCGAAAGAAAAAAGTGATCAGCATACTATTGAACAGTACAAAATGCTGCAAGAAGAGTGATTGGTATGGTAAGAAAAGCCAAATAAGATTATGAGAGAAAATTTTCTATGTACAGTTACATCCTGAGTTAGGTAACACGTGACTTACGTAATTTCACAGTTACGTAATACATCTATGTTATCACTGTTTCATTGTTTTTACACCCTTAAAATGGAATGCAAACGCAAAACTGAATGTGCTGGTAATAAGTTTAAAAAACAAATGTCTGCAATTACTTTAGAAGAAAAATTGAAAATAATTCGTTTGCATGAAGGTGGGAAAATTTTATCAACAATAGCTTGGGAAAAAACCAACCTATTTTGACAGTGAATACAATAGCGAAGAATAAAGTTCGCATTACTGAAAGCACGAAAGGTGAGGTAGCGTTGAAGGGCACAATTATTACCAAGAATTAGCTGAGCCCGATATCAGAGATGGAGAAATTGTCTCTGAATCGATGATCTGACACAGAAGCAGATACCGTTAAGTTTACTGATTATCCAGGAGATGGCTATGTCCTTATATAGGGATTTAAAAGAGCAAGCCGGCATCATGGACGTGGAGAGTACATTTAAAGCTAGTGCTGGATGGTTCGAATGATTCAAGAAACATACAGATCTGCACAGCATTAAAATCACGGGTGAAGTGTGATGGTGACATTAACGAGCTTCTTTTGAGCACGATGAAGAGCTAACTAATGATGACCTTATTCAGTTGGAGGCATTCCAAAGAAAATACCAAGCCGATTGAACTGCCAAACATAAAGAAATTTACTACAAAGGGACTAGCTGAGGTTTTAACTTGATAGACATGGCGTTAGCAAAATTAGAATCGATGGATCCGAACGCTCAGAGCTTCGAAAATGTTAGCCACTGTATCTATTCCGATATGGCTAGCTACAAGGCCATCTATGAGGACAAGAAGCGTGTGACCACACAATCTACTCTAGACATGTTTGTGAGATGCCGTTCACAACAAAGTCAAGATGACAACTCAGACGAACCCGACTACCCTCAGCCTTCAACATCGAAAGGGGTAAAACTTCCCGCAGAACAGCCAACTTACAATTGATAAATTTTTTTATAATTGAATTTTTTTTTAATCATCCCAAAAATGAAAAATATTAAAAATGGAAAATATCTGATTAATGTCAAAAAAATTAATGTAAGACAACGGTATGAGTAGCCATTGAACATTTTATTGTATGTATATAATTTACAAATTCGAGTTATGTAAAGGTTGACGGAACGCATTACTTACGTAACTTGGGGTGTAACTGTAGTTGAAAGTAAATCCAAAAGTTTTTTCCTTATATAGCAAGTAAAAAGAAGAATGACTTTAATCGATGCTGATTGTAAGAAGGTGACAGAAGCAAAAGAAATGGTTGAGCTGCTGAGTGATTGTTATCAGTTGCCAAAGGTATATCATTCAGGTTGAGATTTTGCAATTGCTGATATAATAGTGACTGTGTCAGTTGAATTCGATGAAATGAATGTGCCCAACATGTTGAAATATACTTTATGAATATAAAAGTGAGACTAGATGGTATGTCAGAATGTGTGTTACATGAATGTGTAAGAGAATTATAACAACCTCTGATGAAGTTATTCAATCAAAGTATCAGCTCTGGCACTGTTCGAATTCCAAGATAATGGAAAGTGGGTAAGGAAGTTCCATTACCTAAAGATGGCTCCAAAACACAAGTAAAAAAAAAAAAAAATTACAGACCAATTAATATCATAGGAACACTGGTTAAAAATAAAATCCATTAGTTGATGGATAGGAATACAATACTTGATGGTGACTGCATAGTTTTGTAAAAGGTAGACCTACTTTTATAATTTATTAATGTTTTATTATTATTTATTATTATTATTATTATTACGGGCATCTCCATGGAGTCAATAGACTCATCATGGGAGACCCAAACTATCAAAACAATATCTATCATATCTGTTCTTGAATTCATTTACAGACGAAGAACTCACAACTGAGTCAGGCAATGTATTCCACTCATTCACCACCCTCCAGGTGAAAAACCTCATTCTCACACCCTTGTTAACCACACTTTTCCTTAATTTCCAGGGATGACCTCTTGTTCTTCCATCACTATCACACAGCTGAAATATTTCACCTGCATCAACCTTATAAAAATCTTTTAGTAATTTAAATGTTTCTATCATATCCCCCTCTCTTCTGCCTATCAACCAACCTCTGCAATCCATAAGCTCTCAATCTATCAATGTAAGGAGTATTTTTTACATCACTCACCAACTTAGTCACTCTCCTCTGAACCCTTTCCCCAACCTCCTCATCTCCAAGGAATCCAGGTGACCAGATCTGAGCACAGTAATCCAAATGTGGAAGTATTAACGCTTTATAAAGGGGAATAATAACCTCTTTATCTCTGGTTGTTAGTGTGTTCCTTAATAACCAAGTAATCCTATGTGCAATCTTGGACACCTTAGCAATTTGTCCCCTGAACTTCATCTCCCTATCTACCAACACCCCCAAGTCCCTAACCTCATCAGTCTCTTGGAGTACCATTCCATCAATGTAGTACACAGCTGGTAATCTTTTAATCTCAAAATGCATAACTTTGCACTTTTCCACATTGAACTGACATCCATTTCCTTTTGCCCATTTTATTAGCTTATTTAAATCATCCTGCAAACTTTCAACATCAGCTTGATTTTTTATTGCACTACCTAACTTTGCATCATCAGCAAACAATTAAATATCTCCTTTTAAGCATTTCCTATATCATTTATGTACAAGTTAAACAACAGTGGCCCAAGCACAAGAACCCTGAGGCACACCACTGGTCACCTGCCTCATCCTGGACTCTGCTCCTCCATACACCACCTTCTGGTATCTCCCTGAGCCATTCTCCTATCCATATCACCAGCTTAGTATCCATCCCCATCTGCTCCAATTTGTGCAACAGTATTCCATGGGGTATTCTGTCAAAAGCCTTAGCAAAATCCAGAAGTACCACTGTGTAGCCATTTCCTTTGTTCAACTCAGATGTCATTCTATTATAAAAAGTTAATAAATTGCTAAGGCAGGATTGACCTTTAACAAAACCATGTTGGCCCCTATAGAGTATCATATCCTGATCCACCCATTCTTGAATTTTGTTTTTGACCAACTTTTCCAATACTTTTACCACCACTCCCGAGATGGTGATTGGCCTGTAATTAATTACCGCAGTTTTAGAGCCACCTTTATGTAAACGAACTACTTTGCCTTATTTCCACTCCCTAGGGATCATACCAGAGTTCAAACTTAAGTTAAATAACTAAGTAAGATGCATTGACAATTCCTTTGCACATTCACGCAACACCACCCTGGCTGATATTCCATCTAAACCTACAGTGTTCGCATTTAAATTTTGCAATATACTAAGTACTTCTGATTTCTTAACTTCAATTCTCACATTAGTTATTGCTACAGGTACAGAGATATTCTCACTTGGGTGATAGACTTTTGAAAAGTGATCACTCAGTAACTCTACTATTACATCTGAATTGGTCACCTCGATACCATTGGCACCCACTGAGGTTATCCTTCCAAAGTCATTCTTCCTTTTACTTGCCACATAGCGGAGGAACTCTTTGGGATTACCCTTGATTTCCTTGGCTAAGGACTTCTCATAATCTGATTTAGCTTTTCTTACTATGCTGATAACCTTCCTAGCTTGAGCCTTGTGCTGCTCATGGGTGTACTGATCGCCTTTTTCCTTGTAAATTCTCCATAACATCTTTTTTTTTTTTTTTTTTTTGCAAATCAAGCTTGATACTACTACTACTACTACTTTTATGATAGAGTGATAGCAGATTTAGGTAAGTGAAATGGCTACACCATGATACTGCTAGACTTGGCAAAGGCATTTGACAGAATACTACATGGAAAACTATCAAAAAGTTGGAGCAAATGAGAATAGGTAAGAAGAGGTGCCTGACAGACACCAGAGAATAGTATATGGTGGAGTGGAATCTAGAAGAATGAAGATGACTAGTGAAATACTCCAGGGTTATAAAAGGTCTATTACTTTTTAATTTGTATATTAAATGATACATGGAAAGATTTAAGGGATGATATTCACTTGTTTACTAATGATGCAAAAAAAAAAAAAAACTAGGGAGGGAAAGAGCTGATAAAGGTGATGTAAATATCCTGAAGGATAATTTGTAATAAATCGAATTGTGGACATTATCCAAAATTGTAGATAATGGTTGTCAATTTAATGTTGCAGAATGTAAGATAATGCACTTTGAGTACTAGATTACAGGAAATGGAGTTTGGAGGACATATTGCAAAAATTGGGAGAACAGCTGGAAGGATTAGATGTTGAAGAACGCATCGACAAGTAATGAAAGACAGGAAGATTATTATCCCTCTTTATAAGGATATGACTCGGCCTCATCTTGACTACCAATGCAAAGATTTGGTCTCCTGGGTTTATCAGGAATCAGGAGGTGGTGGAGAGGATTCAGAGATGAGTGACCAAGCTGGTGGCAGGCCTGTGAAATGTTCCCTATTAGGAACATTTTGAAGGAACAGATTGAAGGTGTGTTGTTTGCAGAGTTAAGTTGGTAGGTGGAAGAGAGGGGACAGGATAGAAACTTATAAGTTACTAAAAGGATTCTATAAGGGTGATACAAAACAAATTTTTCAATATATGAGGAATAGGGAAAGAACAAGGGGTCACCACTGTAAGTTGTGTTAAGTGAGTAGTAAAGGTGTCTGGACTAGGTTCTTTGCTTGGAGAGTGGTGGATGAGTAGAATGGATTTGCTAGAGGTAGTTGTGAGTATTCCAACAGTGAATAAGTTTCAGGAGATGTTTGATAGGTATTATGCATGATAATTGCTGGTGTGGGTCTTCTGCGATTAGTCCTTTGACTTCATGGCAATACCCCATATAATAATAAATTTGCTCACTACAGCTCAATCCATTCTTGCTCACCAGACACCATAAATAAAACCTATATCACACATCCTTGCCAACCAGACTCCTTTTTCCCCATGGATAATTCCTACTTGCCATGAATTAAAATAATTCCTATCAAATATTTTATAAATCCTTTTACTGAATTATATGTTTTTACCATTTCCCCTCTCCTCCATTTATTTATCCATCTTTGAAACTTATTCTGCCAATCTATTATCCTAATCAACATTCCATATCCCTAGCAGGGCCGAGCCGTGTGGTTGTGCTGATTGTGCGCTGCACAAGGGAGCTTGAAGATAGGGGTGCCATTTCACCACGGGGAAATAATTTTAAAAATTATAAATTTTCTTATTCTTAAATTATATCGTTTGAAGTGAAACGTTATCAATATTACCACTAATTTTATTTCACAGAGTAAGCATCGACTCAGCGAAAATTTTATAAATATTCTCGATTGTTTATTATATTTTTAGTGGAAATTGTTAGTTTAAGACAGACTGTGAATTCATTCTTACGCTGTGCTTTGCCCAGTACCGTTGACAGGATGTAGCATAGAGGCAGCCTGCCTCATGGCGCTGCTTAATAAGGGCGCTCGCTCAGCTGTATTACGGCAACAAGATATTTTACAAAAATACAGCGTTTAGTTAACAAATAAAAAGGTGCCATTTCCCATTGACAGTTAAATATCTACTTATTATATTTTATTAATAAAAAAAATTACAGTCATACATACAAAAACAACATTTTTGAACCCACTTATTAGATACTTAAGGAAACAACCCATAAAGTATCATACGATGTGAATTTCATAAACTTTTATAGTCTATATATAAATATATATCTATTAAATTATATTATGCTTGAATTCTCCTACTACTCAAACTGCAGGTTTCTATCTCCCCGAATTTCACATTTGAGCGATAATTCGCTCCCTGCAATAAACAATATGCTATCCCCAACAGCCATTATACTGCAGAAACACTAAAACCAATTAGTTTTATCATGTCACTGGATAAGGTTCACAGACATCATTTGCAGACTAATATATATTTCTCAACTAATAGTGCAATTACAGACAACTGGGAATATAAACACTAACTAATGAATGACAGCTTCCCTCCAACAGAAACTGCTATATACAGCAGGTGCAACATATGGTTTTGCTTGACACTACCCCATCATGAACGTGTTAAAACTAAGAAATATATAGTGAATGCATTTCAGATATTATGGAAATCAGTTTAAGAGAATTTGCATTTCAATTCAATTGTCAGCTTGTTTTGTTTGGATAGCTCGATCTGTTGTTAATACCGCACCAATCATATGCACTTCTTAATAGTGGCTTTTTCTCTATTACACTGGCCTACAGTCACACACATCTTTCACTTCTCATTAGTAATTTGTCAAGGATTGTTCATTACGTATCTCAAGTCTTAAATTACTGGTAATTTTTGCTTGATATAATGGGAAAGAAGATGACTCTATTTGAGTAGATAACTGATTGCACACAAGGAAACCGCTTTTGAGGACAGAAGAAATGATGGAGAATAGAAGATTCTTGGTCAGTCATACCCATTTTCAGTTGTTTTTTTTTTCTGAAAACTTGAGTTTCTGAAAATCCCCACATATATCTCGCAGCACGAATTTTTAGCTTTAATTTTGAGAAATAAGTGCGAGTTATAGTCGAGTAAATACAGTAATTTTTTTAGCTTTCAAATTGTTAAGTATGGATCATTGGTTAAAGACTGGATTTATAAAACGCACAAAAGAGAGCAATATAGCAGATATAGAAATAAGCAATTTCACTTCTCTCATTGATTGATGATAAACTATTTATATTAAGTAAAAATGATTAGTATCGTTATAAATTTGGTTCTATTAAAAATAAATCATGTTTTTTTTGTTTGAATGTACATCTAAATTCAAATAAAACACAGTTACAATGAAATATATTTTTATTTTTTTATTTATTATTATTATTATTATTATTATTATTTTGATAAGGGTATTTTGAAAAGGTACTTGGTAATAATGAAAATTAAAGAAGGGTACACGGATATCTGAAGTTGTAGAAACACTGATCTATCCAAAAATATTTAGTCTGAAACATAGATGTACATTACTATGTTCGTTTTCTTAAATTCTGCTTCGAATTTGAATAGATGAAATAGCGTCTATCCAAACACGCACTTACATTTTTTTCGGAGTCATTTCAATTTTGAATGTGAAACATATTGAGTGTATTGTGCATTCTGTGTTTAAGTGACTTTGGACAATTTGACTTTGAATTTAATTGTGTACTTATTTTTAGATTTTTGATAGACAAATAAAATTTTAAAGATAATAGTTTATAAATTATAAAAATATTAATTAGCTGAGGGACGTTATCTAAAAATCCCGTATATATATGCGGGATAGACTATCGGCGCATCAGGCTGACACGGCTTGAATTAAATTAATAAACATAGGTTATTTATGAGCTATAAAACTCTTTAGATGAGCGTTGTTTACACATACTGCAATTGGCCCTTTCTTGATAATTTTTGGTGGATTTTTGCATCATTTCATTTTGTACGTTACACTAACAGTGTTACTGTGCAGTTGCCTTTTGTTTTATAAAATATATTTATGGTTGTTTAGTAAATTTTTTGTGAATTTGGATTATTATTCACGTAAAGTAAGTACATCTATTATATTTTTGCTAAGTTTGAAAATCAGTTAAATTGTTTAATTTTAGTTAATTATCTTATTTTGAAAACAAAAGATTTTTATGTTATGTTGGGTAGACGTCTAGAAAATAAATAATTTTCAATAAGAGATTTATTTATATATTTGTTGTTCTGGTTGGAAGACATTGGGGTTGGGGTCCTTTTACTGATTTCTTTAATAAATAATTTTAATATTCTAGAAATTTCTTAATTATTAAACAATTACCAGAATGTAAAAAATATTAAATAAATATCCTGAGAAATCAATCAGTGGCTAATATCTCTACATGTTAATTTTCAAAAAATACCTAAAATGTAAGCATATTTATTATTCAAAACATCTGAAAAATCAAATTCTGTAATTAAAAAAAAATAGTCAGTCTTGGGCCATTCACCTTAAAAATAATAGTCGGTTAAGGGATTAAAAAATAAGTTGAAGGGAAAATTTCAGAAATTATTATTTATTTTGGTGGATAACTTTTAACGCTCTTCTTATTTTAAACTCTAACCAAGTGTATTAACCCTTAGATGTCGGAAATGAAGGCCAAAGAAGTTATCTGGTGCACAAAACAGGAAAAGACAATTGCAGCGAGTACAACTGGAAAATAAACTGACTGGATCGCTGAATAAATTTTTAACTTCAGGACCACATAAAAAACAAAGAACAGAAAGTTCTGATGAAGCAAGTACTCCATGTAGCTCTACACCAGAAAAAGAGAGGACACAAGGTAACTATGAAGATACAAATGTTACATGCGAAAGTGAAACTGGACTGTCTACAGAAGTTGTAGCAGAAGAAATATTGGATTCCGATTCAGAGAAACACGAAAGTTCAAATTTTAATGTTAATGATCCAGGTACTTGGCCAAATCATATAACTACCAAAGTTAGTGATTGTTTAGTTGAGCATTGCCTGCGTCAAGTAGTTAATAAAGAATTTCCCAAAGATGAATCTGGCCGCAAGTTTTCCAATTCATACTATTATTGAACTTTAGCAAATGGAGAAAAACTTTTACGAAGTTATTTAGTTTATTCAGAATCGCGAAATTTGTTTTTTTGTTATTATTGCAAAATATTTAGTAGTCAAAATTTCCAACTTACTAATGAATACGGTTGTAACGATTGGCAACATTTGAGTCATATACTAAAAATACACGAGACAAGTTCCGCGCACGTTAAAAACTGTTCAAAATACAGCCAACTTAAAATGTCGTTGATTAAGAAATGCACTATTGATTGCACACAACAAAGATTATACGAAACTGAGAAAAAATATTGGCAATCTGTTATAGAACGGTTAATCTACATAATACAATATTTATCAAGACAGTGTATAGCTTTTAGAGGTTCTTCACAAAAACTTTTTGAAAATGATAAAGGCAATTTTTTAAAGTTAGTAGAAACTGTCACTAAATTTGATTCGATAATGGCAGAACACTTGGATCGCATCCAAACATCACAAAAAAGGAACATTGCTTATTATTTAGGTGATAAAATACAAAATGAAATCATCCGTATAATTTCTGAGTTTATAAAACAAAAAATTTTAGAAATGATTAAAGAAGCGAATATTATTCATTAATTCTTGACACTACTCCAGATATAAGCCACTCAGAACAATTATCTATTGTTATTAGATTTGTTAATCAAAATAAAGATACAATATAGCAGAAATTCATGAACATTTTTCGGGTTTTCAATCTGTAGAAGATACCACTGGGCAAGAACTATTTCAATTTATAAAAAATTATTTAAAATTATTGAATATTAACATTTTGGATATACGTGGCCAAGCTTATGATAACGGTTCAAATATGCGAGGCAAACATAATGGACTGCAGAAAAAAATCCTTGCAATAAATTCAAGGGCTTCTTTTATTCCATGTGCTGCTCATTCATTAAATTTGGTGGTTAATGATGCAGCTAAGATATCCTGTGAAACTGTAAATTTTTTTGGGGGTAATACAGTCATCATCATCATCATACGTATCAAGGATTTAGACCTAGTATGGCCTGTTCCGGCCTTAGAAGTCATCGTTGAATCGTTTAAGAGGACGTCCTGGTTTTCTTTTTCCTAATGGCTTGTACTTTAAGGCTTGTTTTGGTAATCTTTCTGTTTTCATTCTTTGAACGTGTTCCATCCATCTATGTTTATATTTTTTAATTTTTTCAATTACTGGTTCTTGGTTTAATTCTTTCATAATATCTTCGTTTCTTTTGTGATCAAATAGGGTATACTTTGCAGTTTTTCTCATAAACTTCATTTCTGCTGTTGCTAATCTTTGTTTGTCTTTTTGTTTTATTGTCCAGATTTCGCTTCCATACATTAAGACTGGTAGGGCTAATGTATTGTATACTTTTAGCCTGGTTTGTTTTTGAACTAGGTTTGGTTTAAATATAGAGTTAATTACTCCTGTTATTTTTAAATATTTTGCAATTTTTATGTTTATATCTTTTTCATTTTCATAAGTGATCATACATCCCAGGTAGTTAAATGAATTCACCAGTTCTAAGATCTTGTTATCTAATACTATTTTAGTTCTTGCTGGATCTTTTCCTTTAAAGGCCATAGTTTTTGATTTTTCCGTTGATATTATCATACCATAATCTTTGGATATCTCATTTAGATTTAAAATAGCTTTCTGTAAGTTATCTTCAGAATTTGTAATTATTATTTGGTCGTCTGCAAAGAGGAGAGTGTTTAAGTTAACTGTAGGTGAAAGTTTAATTCCTTGATGTAAATTTTTACTCCATTTTATTATTATTTCATTTAAGTAGATATTAAAAAGAGTTGCTGAGAGGGGACATCATCCCTGTCGGACCCCTTGGTTTATCTCTCTTGTATATGATAGCTCATGATTTAACCTTATTTGTATTTGATTATTTTCATATATACTTGTGACGGCTTTTAGGATATTATTTGGTATTTGTCTTTCTTTTAATATGTTAAATAATATGTTTCTTTTAACTTTGTCAAATGCTTTTTCAAAGTCAATAAATGCAATATGTGTTTCTAAATTATATTCTCTTCTTTTCTCTATTATTAATTTTAGGCAGAAGGCTGGGTCTATACATGATCGTCCTTTTCTAAATCCATTTTGTACCTCTAGAATAAAGTTTTCGGAATATTTCATTAGTTTGTTATTTAAGATTCTGCTGTATATTTTGTAACATGTTTAGTATACTGATACCTCTATAGTTTTTAGGGTCATCTCTATTACCTTTCTTAAAGATAGGAATCACAATTGCTTTTTTCCATTCTATTGGGGGGATACCAGTTGAGTAAATTTTATTTAAAAATAATAAGAGTCTTCCTTTGAATCTTGTTCCTGCGTATTTATATAGTTCTGAACCTAGCTTATCTTCTCCAGGTGATTTTCCGTTTCTTGTTTCTTTCAGGCTGATTTCTAATTCTTCTTCAGTTATTTCCTTTTCATTTTCGTTAATTGTTTGCCAGTTGTCTTTTTTAAAATATTTGTCTGTCCACAGTTCTGTGTAGTAATTTAGAAATTCTTCTAATTTCAATTTAGTGTTTAATTTTATGTTTTCTTTGGTATCTGCATTTAGGTGTTTCAAAATCTTATATACATTGGGTCTTGTTTTATATAAATCATGTTCTAAATTAGAAACAAATTTATTCCATGATTCTCTATGTCTTTTTCTGACTTCTCTTTTAGCTATGGCTCTTATTCTTTTATATTCTATTTCATCTTCTAATCTTTTACTGCTTAACCATTTGTCATAGGCTTCTTTTTTCTTTTTGATTATTTCTTTGATTGTATCATCTCAGATCTTCGGTTTTTTTTCTTTTATTGAATTTTTTGGTCTTTCCTAAGCTTTCATTTGCTGCTGCATTTAGTATCGTTTTTATATTAAGCAATTCTATTTCTATTTCTTCATTTTGTTTTATTTTATCTTGATACTGGTTAATTCTTTGTTCATATAGCCATTGTACATTTGTGTCATTCAATAGTCTAGTTTTATAAACAAATGTTTCAATTTTTCTTTCTGTTCTTGTTACTTGTAGCCATTTAGGTGGTAATCTTAATTTTATTTTAACAAGGAAGTGTTCAGTGCTTATTTCATATCCTCTGTGAACTCTAACATCTAGTGAAAATTTTGATGTCTTTTCATTTAATATGAAGTAATCTAATATTGATTTCCATCCTCTTGCTGCCCAAGTATATTTATGTATGTCTTTATGTTTATAGAAGGAATTCATTATTTTTAGGTTATTATAAACTGCAAAGTCAATCAATTTTTTACCATTTCTGTTTAGAGTGTGTTCTCCATGTATTCCTATATTATTATTAATTTTCGTGTTTCCAATTCTTGCATTTAAGTCTCCTGCTAAAATTATGTAATCATTTTTATTTATTTTATTATATATGTTTTGTAGCTGATTATGAAAATCAATATTATCCTGTTCTCTTCCTTCTTCTGGGGCATATAAACCAATTATTGTTAAATAGCCTGTATCTATTTTTATTCTAGCTTCTATTATTCTTTCATTCCATAATTTATAATGTTTTAACTGTTTTGAAAGGGAGTTATGAATCCAAATCATGACTCCTGCTTGTGCTCTTTGGTCTCTGTCGACTCCACTGTATATCACATTAAAATTTTCAGTTCTCATAGTTCCTTTTAATTTCTTTTTTGTTTCAGTGATTACTGCTATTTTAAAATTTCTTTCATTTAATAACTGGTCTAATTCTATTTCTTTATATGCTATTCCTCTTACATTCCAGTTTGCTATGTGTATTATATTTTGTCGTTTCCATTTTCGTTTTCCCTTTTCCATTCCAGGGTCGTTTCCCATAGATTCAATCCGATTGTCTTTTTCTGTCAGCTTACAAGTATGGTTATGTTCTCCATGTCAGGGGACTAGCCTGACGATGGAATAGTTCAGTGGTAGGGCTGCTACCTTAAGGCTTCTGAACTCGCCTTCTTCCGAATTTAAACCCATAGGAGGAATAGGGTATATTGAAGGGGAAAGGGTAGATTATAGAAGAAATATAGTAAGGTTTATAGAGAGGACATAGTTGTAAGGCCAGAAATGAAAAGACCCCATGGCCCTTGAGTACTCTAATAGCACAAGGGTCATAAAGTAAGAAGAGTTGGCTGATAAGGCCTTATAGGAAAGATTAAAGTAAGTGGGTCTTCCTCAAAGTAGAAGAAGGAGAGGATAGATCCAGCTAGGGGTCCATGGGAGTGCCGCTTCCCTTACAATCAAGATGATTGCCCCTTATGGCCCTGTTGGTCCACGAGTCCTTATTCAGTATATTCGGACCACCCCACCATATATATATATACACACACATGCGCATGTGTGTGTGTGTGTGTGTGTGTATATACACATACACACACGCATGCGCACGCATGTACACACACACGCATGGTGGGCTCCCCTATCCGCCACCCAGGGGATGCGCTCTCTAGGGGTTACAGGGTCCCCTGAGAGGGGTAATATATAATACAGGAATTATATAATTATTTTTCAATATCTGTGAAACGTTGGGCTATATTAAAAAAACATATTCGTGTTTTAAATTTGAAACCACTTTCTGCTACTAGGTGGGAAAGTAGAGTAGAAGCAATAAAGCTACTTAAAAATAATATCAAGGAAATTTACCAGGCTCTTTTTGATATTATAGAAGATGAAACTAAAGATATCGATTCTAGAGTTCAGGCAGACAACTTAATTTCAAAGATTTATTCGTTTAAATTTATTTGTTCTGTTCATGTTTGGTATGAAATCTTAAGTCTTGTAAATGTTGCAAGCAAAATAATGCAGAATCCGACATTTGATATAGGAAAAATTACAGAAAATCTTGATTATGTTATACAAGAATTAAATACTCGCCGAACAGACCAATATTTTGAAATTATTTTTAGAACTGCAAAAGAAGTAGCAAGCAATCTTAATATTGATCCTATTTTTTCAGACATTCGCAAAAGAACAAAAACAAAAATGTTTGGTTACAAAGCATCAGATGAAACAATGCATGATCCTAAACAAAATTTTAAAATAATTTTTTTCTTCGCGATTTTAGACACGACAATAATTTCAGTCATGGAAAGATTCATACTCTTAAAACAACATAACGAAGTCTCTTATAACTTTAAAGTTATAAGAGACATTAGCAAATTAAAAGATTGGAGCGATGAAGATTTAATGAAACATTGTAAAGATTTGCACTTAAAACTGAGCGCCAATCAAGATTCCGACAATCGTGATATTGATGGTATGACTTTATTTGAGGAATTAAAAACTTTGCAGTGTTTTATTAAAAAAGAGTCGGCTCCTCAGGATGTTTTAAATTATATATATGAAAATAAATTAACTGACACGTTTCCGAATACTGCGATTTTGATGCGTATTTATTTAACATTACCAATATCCGTAGCATCAGGGGAAAGAAGTTTTTCAAAACTGTAACTAATAAAAAATTATTTGTGGTCAACAATGTATGGAGAGTGTCTAACGGATTTATCAATTATATCAATTGAAAATAATATTATGGATTCATTAGACATTAAAGATATTATTAAAAATTTTGTGGTGGCCAAAGCAAGACAGATAAATATGTAAAATAAATCTATATATATACTAATTGTTATATAGTTAAAAGCATGAATCCAAAATTGAATCCAAAATTATCTTCGTTATGTAATATTTCATTTTATATTAAAATAAAAGTAATTTTTTGTTTATATATATATATACAGGGTGTTCGGGATAAATTTGACAGTTTCGTAAGGAAAAAGAAAATCTTCTTTGTATCTATTAAATTTAATGAATTGACAAAAAAACATTACAGGCAGAGTTAATTACAATACTATCAACAAGATTTACTCAAAATAACCACCATTAGCATCGATCACAGCTTCAATTCTGCTTCGGAACCTCGAACAAGCTGATGCTACAGTCTCCCTGGGAAGGGCCGCAAAAACTGTTTTAATTTTATCCATTAACTGGGCTTTTGTATTACTGGAAGTGCGATTGGTGTCTTTTTCAACTGCGCCCCATACAAAATAATCCATGGGGTTAAGGTCTGGGGAGTTTGGAGGCCAAACATTTGGACTGGTGAAGTCGTAGAAATTTTCAGACAACCATTTTTGACTTTTCCCAGAGGTGTGGCAAGGGGCCGAATCCTGCTGCCATACATACGGCCTACCATTGGCTACCCTTGTTATCCAGGGCTTGACTACAGTTAGCAACTCCACGAACAAAGCCCGAATTCCAATGCCAGGGTTCTTCAACACCTGTTCCTGCAGATTTGCGAGGAATTCTGCTGTACGAACGCAATCAGATCGTCTGCTAGGGATCTTTCTTCTTGCTACATCCTCGTAGTCACCATTGCAAGTCTCTAGTTCATGCCTGATTGTTTTTACTGTATTCAGGGAGCATTGGGCAGCAGTCGTAATATCCTTATTTTGATGGCGGGCACGAATCATCATGATACAAGTTATTCTCTTCCATGATTCAGGTGGGTTCCAGCTATCCATCCTTTCTGACATCTTGTATATGAATGAAGAAGGGTCCAAACTTTTAAATGAAGAGAAGTGTGTGTTAATACATGTAACTTACGGAAAAATATAATTAATTATAAATATGTCAAATTTATCCCGAACACCCTGTATATATATAAAATAAGTTTAATGACTATTACCGAATATTATTTTATAATATTCCAACCGAGTTAAAATGAATTGTCAAAATATATATATATATATATATATTCTGTTGTATTTATATATTAAGGAATAAACAACATTTTTGAAAAATGTTTATTATTAAAAATTTCTTATTTATGAATTTCAGTGATTACAACGTTCTACTACTGTTAAATAAAATTTATTTTCATATATGCGTATAAACTGTTTTGTACTTTTAACAAAATAAAATTTTTCGCAAAAATTTTTCGTGTAAACTTATTTTATGGGGACACTGAAAAACGTTTTGCACTAGGGCGCCTCCTACCCACGGTGCGGCACTGATCCCTAGTGTTAACTTGTTTACTTGCTGGTGAACTTCTCTACTGTCTTCTCATCCTCCAGAATCCAAGTTATAACACTTGAATAGCATATCTTTCTAGTAGTGACCTTTCTTTTACAGTATACAGAAAACTGATACAAATTGACAAATTCATTTAGAAACTTTTTCATCACCCTCCTAACAGTAATATATTATAAAAGCTCTAGGTAATAGAGCCATCAGTCTCTGTTCTAGCCAGACCTCCCTCACAGATGAACTTAACAATATACACCACACCTTATGGTTATAATTCTAGAATTAATGAAATGCCTAACTTCCTCCAATCCATTACTCTTTCTGCATACAAATTACAGTAATGCTGTCACTATTCTCTATATCAGGGGTACATCTGAACTAAGCCAAATCTTTAAGGTTTGAAACAGTACAAACCTGTTTTTAATTGGTTGCCTTGTCATGTCTGCTCTCCTAATGATGATCTCCTTCTCTGAGTTCTAACAGTATATAAAGTTTATTGCTCATGCACATTGGCCTGTTTGCATAAGTTATCAGCTAACATCCAACTGGAAGAAGTATTTGTGTTCACCTGCTACTACAATTATGGGCAGTCAGTTCTAATAGATTATTCCTTGAACTCCAGTCACAGAATCAAATCTGGCAAAAAAAAAAAAAAACCTCCTTCATTGCAACAAGTATTAATATACTAATTTTTTAAACAATTTGCAGCTGTTCTTAAAAACTAACCTAATTTAAATAAATATGGTTGGATGAAACTCCCTGATATATACTAAACTGTAATTCTTAGACCTTCTGTTTATCACCCATGGCCTCTACTAGTTCTCATAGTAGATGTTCTTATAGAACATGAGGCTTTTAATTATAATCAGGCACTTTAGTTTGCATTGCATGTGTGCATGTTATAACTTTTATATTGTATCCCTGAAGATATATGTCTCTGTGAGCGAGATAGAGAGAAAATATTGGACTCATTAACATCTTTTATTCATCCTTGTGTGCCGTCATCATCTAACTGAAATACACACAAACTGCAAATTATATCTGAGTAGGTTGGAGTTTTCTTCAAGCCTTATAAAGAGGAAGATTAACTTCTGATTTATTATTATTATTATACAACCTAACTTGCAGATTCTTTGTCCTCTATAGAGTACAAAGAATCTGCAAGTTAGCACCCTCTTCAGTATCACAGTTGTCTGATGTGATGACTCTGGGGTGTATGAACTGGGTTTATGAGAGCAGATTTTTAAGCCATTATTCCTCTAAAGTTTGATGAAAGGCAGCCTTACATGCTTCTTTATCAATCATTCTGAATAATGGCTTAAAAATCTTTAGGGTTTAGAATAATATCCTCAAGAGCTGCATATCCATCCTGCCAGTTTTCAAATGCTTACTTAAATTGAGGATGTCCCCCTTTCTCTTGCTAGAACCATTCCACGCAAACCTTGCACCTAGTTTTGATAAGAGTTAATAGGATTAGGCTTTCTGCTGTTTTTAACTCTAACCATGTGTTAGATTATTTACAAGACTACATGTCTATTCTGATATAAATCCCTCATTAATAATATCTTGGGTGATATGTTAACCAAATGTCTTTAAACCCAGGATTCCTTGTTACACGAGTAAGAACGTTTTTTGAATGTTCTGAAGAGGACTCTTACTTATCAATAAGTAAGAGTTATTGAAATAATACTTGATCTAATATTCACTTGATTTTTATAAATTTGTATCGCTGAACTGAAGCCTTTTGGCTCTTTATTTTAATACAAAAATCTTACTTTAATCAGTAGGACTCTGGGCCTACCCAAACTTGTTTTTCTCATTAATTAGGGTTTTATAACTGCTTTAATTCAAAAGAAAAGACTGTGATAAGAAAACAAGTAATATATTTGTTTGCTTATTTGCTCATATTTCACTAGCTTTATACTCAGTATCTTCAGAAAGCAAACATTCAGTTGTTTGCTGATGATGCAAAACTAGGGAGGGCAGTAGTTGATAAAGGTGATATACTGCATTTTCCGGTGTATAAGATGCACCCAAGAAATTTAATACAATTTTCTAGAAAAAAACCTTCTAATCGTTCTAATCATTTTTTCTGTAGGCAGAGGTCCAAAATGTCTTTCAGCTTCCCTATTCCCGTGTTCTTCCACATATTTTACAACCTGCAATTTGTAACTTGAAGAATATGAATGTCGCCTGTTTTTTTCCATCACTAAAATCTACGGGGAAATATGAAACTCAACACAAAATATCTCAACACGTCAACTCAATACTGATAAACATTGTTAACTGATTACTCGGATAAGATATTATGAAACTTGAATAGGGACTCCCCATTCTTAGCCAATGACGCGCTAAGAACGGGGTGACATGTGAAGGTCACGCATTAATTTGATTGCACCATTAACTGCTTACAAAGATCTTGGAACATAAAAGGAAGTGCGTATGACTTTGAAAAGAGGAAACAATCTTTTCCTTCATTGTATAAGACGCACCCCATTTTTAAGATGAAATTTTAAGGTAAAAAAGTGCGTCTTATACACCGGAAAATACGGTAGATATCTTACAAGATGATTTAAATAAATTGGCAGTGTTGACAGAGGACAGTGGTTGTCAATTTAATGTTATAAAATGTAAGGTAATACACGTCGAGATGAGAAGATCACATACTTTGCATTACATGAAATTGATTGAGGCTAGGGATCTAGAGATTAGAAATTCAGAGGACATATTGCAAGAGTTGGCAGAATAGCTCAGAGGATTACTTGAATGCTGAAGAGCACACTGACAAGTAAAGAGAGGGAGGTTATTATCCCTATTTATAAAGCTACGATTTAGTCATATATTGACTACTGTGCACAGATTTGTCATCTGCATTTCTTGTGGATCAAGAGGTTGGGGAGAGGATTCAGGGACAAGTGACAAAGCTGGTGACAGGTCTTTGGAATGCCCCCCCCCCCCATGAGAATAGATTGAGGGTGTGTGGGTTGCAGAGTTTAGCTGACAAGTGGAGGAGGGGGGGGGATATGATAGAAACTTATAAGTTACTAAAGAGATACTGTAAGATTGACACAGAAGAAATTTTTCAATACAAGGGGAGTTGGGGGGGGGGAAACAAGGGGTCGCATTTGGCAGCTGTCTAAGAGTGTGGTTAGTACATGTGTGGGCTAGGTTCTTTTCTTGGAGAGTAGTGAATGAGTGGAATGGATTGCCAAAGGTGATAGAAGTTTTTTCACTTGTCTATGCTACCAATTATATATCTGGTTTAATCCTTCATCCAAGTGTAAGCAAACAAAGTTTGTGCCTGAAGTATTTTCAGGACTGGGGCAACTTGTGGCAAAGGTGGTATAACTTCTCATCACTTCCATCCATTCATAACCTTCTCATCCATAATGCAAAGCACATCTCCTTGCAGACATGTATAATGCTATGCATTAAGGGAAGGGTCACTACCCAGACTGGTTTCGACCTTTATTGAGGTCTCATCAGTGGGAGCCAGACCCAGAGGTGGCAATACTAAGTTGGAAGTAATGGAGAAGTCATATTTCCATGTACCAGTTGCGAAAAGGTGTCACACCTTATTATTAAAATTCTCTGGATTAGAGATAAGTTGATGGAAGTTTTTTCACTTGGCTATCTTATTACTTTATCACAATCTTATTACTTCTGTACAGCCTGTATAGCTCAGTGAGTAATGATGATGCTCTTTGGTTGAGAAGACCTGGATTTGAATTCTGTCTGGGATGTGAAGATCCTTTATAAGAACTTTTCAACAGAAAGTGAATTAACCAGTCTCGTGTGGAAATGGCTGAAGTTTTCCTCCCTGAAACTTTTTTTTTTTTCTTTCACAAAAACAGCTTAATAATACATGCAACTGACAGTCATAGCAGATTATACAGATAAGATTAACCACCTTATTGGAGCATTTATTAATTAGATTTATATAAATACTAATTCATTAAGGTGAGGTGAAGGCTGATTTACTTTGAGGTGGATTAGCCTGATATACCTAAATTTTAATTGTACATGAATCATTGATTAAAATTTCTGTACTTTAAAACACTTAAGCTTTTGAGTAATCATCAATGTGACACTTGTTAATTAGAATGGGAATGCATGCACATAAAATTTTCTGAGCAGATAACACCATAGGTCAGTGTTTCTCAAACTTCAGATATCCATGTACCCCTTCCTAAATTTTCATTATTGCCATGTATCCCCTTATCAAAATAATAATAAATAAATAAATAAAAGAAGTATATTTTGTTGTAAATGTCATTATCTTATTTGAATTTAGATGTACATGTAAACAAAAAAATATGCTTTAATTTTAATAGAACCAAATTGATTCATATAATTACTTTTTTACCAGTTGCTATCGTACACTTTTCATATTGTTGCAGGCTCACAATGTACCTTCATATACGAAGCTGAACAAACATTCACGAGTGATTGCCTGCGAATTTTTGCAAACTATGAAGCAGTTATCGCAATTTGAGTAGGAGAATTCATACATAATATATAATTTATTGAGAAACTAGGGGCTCTGCCCCCTGATGCCTACGGCACCCAACTCTGTGTTCCGGACTGGTAGGCCGGTTCTCCTTGAATTCCGATGACTCAAATTTTGAGGACTCGACACTCAGGGTAGCCCCTGAGTTTAAACGTTTCAAATAACTTGACAAAAGCGTTACACAAAAACATTACAGTCTACATCCTTTTCAAGCCGACATCACATCCGTTTCCAATTTCAGCTTATCATTTTATAGAGTAGATATATATATATACGTTTAAAATAATTACTTTTTTCTTAATAATAATTCCATGAATTAATGATGCATAGCCGAAAATTACCACATATCCCCTGAAGACCTTTCACGTACCCCTGGGGATATGCGTACCACACTTTGAAAAACACTGCCATAGGTCATTCAGTTGTAAACAGATTGATATGAAAACTGCATTAAAAAACCAGTGTTATTTTGTGGAAACTTCAGATGATGCTTTTTCTTCAAGAATGCTAATTATAAAATAAGATAAACGTTCTTATTTTAATTTGAAATGAAACATTTTATTGGTAAAAAATTGTATATATATATATATATATATATATATATATACATATACACACACACACACACACAAATTTATTTTTTTTATTCATTCTACAGTGAACTTCAAGCAAATTTTATTCAGGATAGAATTGAAAATGTAGAAAAGCATTTTGCTGAGCTCTGCATTCATCTTGGTGCTTACACAAGAAAAATTGCTCGTTTGAGAGATAAAGGTGATGAGTTAGCACGAGCAGTTCTCAACTTTGCAATAAAGGAAAATTTGAATCAATCTCTCAGGTTAGCTCTAAATCAACTTGCTGATTATCTCTCTGGTGTACAAGATTATAGAGATGCTCAGGTAAGAGGATTGAAAAAAAAGTTAAGCTTTTAATTTAAATATTTGCTTGAAATCATTTAATTAAAAATTTAGTTTTGTAACCTTTGGCAGTTCTTTTAGTAGCATTTACATTTATGTAAATGTGCACTTAAGTAATAAACTTTGTCAACTTACCTATTATCTTAATAAACTTAAAGGAGAAATGTGTAACATGAATTTTGGCTTGTGTTTTAACAGGTTTTGAAAAGAACAATGGAATTACAAATGCCATTTCAGCTGACTAGTGACAAAGTCCAGAATTTCAGCTTAACTTTGTTTTCTGTTTAGAAATTTAAAGATGCTGGCTGTCTTTCATTTTTAAACGGATTTCACTAAATTTGTAACGATATATAAGATTCGTTTTGTCTTTATTTGTATGCGAGTTATTCTAGATTCTAGTTGGATGGATTTTACTCAAATTTCATATTTGGAATCCTTACAAAAATGTGTCAGACAGTTCCAGTTTTTCTTTCAAGTGAACCATTTGCCGAAACACAAAAGGCAAAACATGTTGAATTATGTGGAACAACTACAAACGATACGAACAATTCCAAAAATTTATTTGTGTAAAAGTAATGCCTATCTACAAAGCACAAACTGACTCCAGTGTAAAGAGCAGCTCAAAGATTTTTTACTTCCATTCTGCATCATAAGAGAAAAAAATTTTCAGTTTCCTATTAGAATATTGCACAAATATAAAATGGCTACTCAAACTAGGGGTGGGGGGGGCATTTTATGTGAAGATGTCATATCGGATAATGGCAATGATGTGGAGGACCCCGACATGCAAAAATAGAGAGGTTATGATGTCATTGTGTAAGGCCTTGATCAGACCTCATGGATTATTCTGCACAGATTTGGTCGCCAGGTTTTCATGGTAACAAGAATATGTTGGAAAGGTTCCAGAGAAGATTCATAAAGGTGGTCACTTATCTTTGGCATGTGGAGTACAAGGACAGATTGAGAGAGCATAAGTTGCAAAACCTTGAGTAGGGGAAGGGGAGGGGAAGATATGATTGAGACATATAAGCTAGTCGGGTTATCAGGTTGACATAGAAGAGATTTTTTATAGAATGGTAGGGGGGTAATAGGAGAAGAGGCCATCGCTGGAAACTGTATAAGGAGGGTGTGAGCAGAGTGAGGAAAAGGTTCTTTGCATGGAGAGAGCTTGTGAGTGGAATGCATTGCCTGACTGTGTTGTGAATGTAGACACATTGAATCAGTTTAAGGCATGGTTGAATGAGCATTATGTGTAATAGTGTGTACCTTCCACTAAGTCTCTGACTCCATGGAGATCAGATGATGATGATAATAATGTGTTGCAGTGGCTTTCCATGGTCTCCAGATCTGATTGTCCTCAACTTTTTCTTATGGGAATTTGTGAAATATGAGGTTTACTATTCACATTTGCCTTCAACATGGAATAACAGTAGATTGCATAAAATTTATTGTTATGCTATTTCAGAATGTGTGACATGAACCAGATATCAGCTTATCTGTGCAGAGCAACATATGGAGCATGTGTTGAAAGTATGAAAAAAAATTTTATTTGCTCTTTACACGGTTGTAAGTTTGATTTGGTACATTTTTTTAGAAATAATTTTTTCTAATTATTCATGAGATAATATTTTCTTTGCATGTGTGTATGTGATTCTGTTTTGGTTTAATTTGTTACATGGTTATTGCAAGATGATTTAAACTAATATTAATGAATTCTGTACTGAGTAAATGGAATTTAATGAAATTGGCTATTTTGGATCTATTAAAAATTATTGAATTATTTTGATTTCAATTGGACCATTTGTTTTGTAAAAATCATATGTCTATGGTCAAAAATGAGCTGGCATATCATAGCTAGATGGAATTTAATGATATTTGATATTCAAGATCTGTTAAAATCTGTTGAAGCATTTTGATTTTGCTTTTAATTAGACCATTTGTTGTGACACAATTATGTCTTTGCAAGTCAAAAATAAGTGGACATCTCCTGGTTAGAAGGAATTTAATAAAATTTAGAATTTTCGAATATCTCTAAAATTTCTCAAAATATTTTAATTTTCATTTTAATCAGACCTTTGTTAAGCAAAATTGGACAAAACAAAATTATATGTGCGGAGTATGTAAGCCAAAAGTAGGTTGCAGGTACCATAAAGGCACTATAACTTTAGACAGTCATCAGATTTTTGCACAAGTACCACTGCATGGTAAAGTTTTTTCTGTAATATAATTTTTCCCCAAATATGAAGTCTTTGCAAAAACAGCAGAAATGTTAGAAATCAAAAAATTAACTCTGGTCAATATAAAATAATAGCATAGACATACCATTAGATAGATAGATAGAGACAGACTTCTGAATTGGATCAGTGACTGGCTGTCAGATAAGCATCACAAAGCTGTATATGGGAGAGGGGGGGGTGCAGTATCCCAAAAGCGGAAGGTCACTAGCGGTGTGTCACGGGTCAGTTTTGGAATCATTGTTGTTAAATTTGTGTAGTAATATTGGGTTGGGTTTAACTGGTGATGTGCAGCTGTTTGCAGATGATGCAAAATTGGGGAGAGCAATACAGAGTCAAGCAGACGTTGTGGCCTTATAAGAGAATTTGAATAGATTGCAAGAATGGGCAGGTAAATGGAACTATCAGTTCAGTGTTGTAAAGCATAAGGTTTTGAAATTTGGTAAGCAGCGATGGGATGCAAAGCATACACTTGGTGGAAAAACTTTAAAAGAGATAGTGGAAATGAGAGATCTGGGAGTGGTAGTGAACAAGGACCTGAAATTCAGAGGCCACATTTCAAGTCGTGAAGACATCACATTGGATAAGGCAATGATGCAGAGGACCCTGACATGCAGAAATAAAGAGGTTATGATGTCATTGTATATAAGGCCTTGATCATGCCTCATATGGATTATTGTGTACAGATTTGGTCATTGGGTTTTCATGGTGACAAGGATATGTTAGAAACAGTCCAGAGAAGATTCACAAAGGTGGTCAGTGGTCTTGGGAATGTGGAGTATGAGGACATATTGAGAGAATTCAAATTGCAAACCCTTGTGAATATGGGGGGGGGGATATGATCGAGACATATAATCTAATCAGAGGGTTTTTATCAGATTGACATGGAAGAGATTTTTCATAGAATGGGAGCGGGAGAGTAGAAGGCCATCGCCAGAAACTGTATGAGGAGTATAGATTCTTTGCATGGAGAGTGATTGCTTGAGTGGAATGCATTGCCTGAGCATGTTGTGAATGTGGACACATTGAATCAATTTAAGGCACAGTGCATGCCTCCTACTATGAGTTTCTGATTCCATGGTGGTCATATGTTAATAATAATAATACCATATTGCATATAAACAGTTTTAAAAGGTGATATAAATTATTTAATTTATGATGGATTTGAATGCAGTGTTGGGCAGTTTATTTTTGTTAAACTAGTCTTTGGTTCCAAAATGCTTGATGAAAGATTTTCTCTCTTTTTCACTATAATTGATTTTTATTCCCAAAGAATTTGAATTTTTTTTGCTTTAACTAGAATATTATTATTATTAATAATAATAACAGGGGACGTGCTCTCAGGGGACCCTGTAACCCCTAGAAAGCACATCCCCTGGGTGGCGGATAGGGGAGCCCACCATGTGTGTGTGTGTGTACATGCGCGTGCGTGTGTGTGTATATATATATATATGGTGGGGTGGTCCGAATATACTGAATAAGGACTCGTGGACTAACAGGGCCATAAGGTGCAATCATCTTGATTGTAAGGAAAGCGGCACTCCCATGGACCCCTAGCTGGATCTATCCTCTCCTCCTTCTACTTTGAGGAAGACCCACTTACTTTAATCTTTCCTATAAGGCCTTATCAGCCAACTCTTCTTACTTTATCACCCTTGCGCTATTAGAGTACTCAAGGGCCATGGGGTCTTTTCATTTCTGGCCTTACAACTATGTCCTCTCTATAAACCTTACTATATTTCTTCTATAATCTACCCTTTCCCCTTCAATATACCCTATTCCTCCTATGGGTTTAAATTCGGAAGAAGGCGAGTTCAGAAGCCTTAAGGTAGCAGCCCTACCACTGAACTATTCAATCGTCAGGCTAGTCCCCTGACATGGAGAACATAACCATACTTGTAAGCTGACAGAAAAAGATAATCGGATTGAATCTATGGGAAACGACCCTGGAATGGAAAAGGGAAAACGAAAATGGAAACGACAAAATATAATACACATAGCAAACTGGAATGTAAGAGGAATAGCATATAAAGAAATAGAATTAGACCAGTTATTAAATGAAAGAAATTTTAAAATAGCAGTAATCACTGAAACAAAAAAGAAATTAAAAGGAACTATGAGAACTGAAAATTTTAATGTGATATACAGTGGAGTCGACAGAGACCAAAGAGCACAAGCAGGAGTCATGATTTGGATTCATAACTCCCTTTCAAAACAGTTAAAACATTATAAATTATGGAATGAAAGAATAATAGAAGCTAGAATAAAAATAGATAGAGGCTATTTAACAATAATTGGTTCATATGCCCCAGAAGAAGGAAGAGAACAGGATAATATTGATTTTCATAATCAGCTACAAAACATATATAATAAAATAAATAAAAATGATTACATAATTTTAGCAGGAGACTTAAATGCAAGAATTGGAAACACGAAAATTAATAATAATATAGGAATACATGGAGAACACACTCTAAACAGAAATGGTAAAAAATTGATTGACTTTGTAGTTTATAATAACCTAAAAATAATGAATTCCTTCTATAAACATAAAGACATACATAAATATACTTGGGCAGTAAGAGGATGGAAATCAATATTAGATTACTTCATATTAAATGAAAAGACATCCAAATTTTCTCTAGATGTTAGAGTTCAGAGAGGATATGAAGCAGTGACCACTTCCTTGTTAAAATAAAATTAAGATTACCACCTAAATGGCTACAAGTAACAAGAACAGAAAGAAAAATTGAAACATTTGTTTATAAAACTAGACTATTGAATGACACAAATGTACAATGGCTATATGAACAAAGAATTAACCAGTATCTAGATAAAATAAAACAAAATGAAGAAATAGAAATAGAATGGCTTAATATAAAAACGATACTAAATGCAGCAGCAAATGAAAGCTTAGGAAAGACCAAAAAATTCAATAAAAGAAAAAAACCAAAGATCTGGGATGATACAATCAAAGAAATAATCAAAAAGAAAAAAGAAGCCTATCACAAATGGTTAAGCAGTAAAAGATTAGAAGATGAAATAGAATATAAAAGAATAAGAGCCATAGCTAAAAGAGAAGTCAGAAAAAGACATAGAGAATCATGGAATAAATTTGTTTCTAATTTAGAACATGATTTATATAAAATAAGACCCAATGTATATAAGATTTTGAAACACCTAAATGCAGATACCAAAGAAAACATAAAATTAAACACTGAATTGAAATTAGAAGAATTTCTAAATTACTACACAGAACTGTGGACAGACAAATATTTTAAAAAAGACAACTGGCAAACAATTAACGAAAATGAAAAGGAAATAACTGAAGAAGAATTAGAAATCAGCCTGAAAGAAACAAGAAACGGAAAATCACCTGGAGAAGATAAGCTAGGTTCAGAACTATATAAATACGCAGGAACAAGATTCAAAGGAAGACTCTTATTATTTTTAAATAAAATTTACTCAACTGGTATCCCCCCAATAGAATGGAAAAAAGCAATTGTGATTCCTATCTTTAAGAAAGGTAATAGAGATGACCCTAAAAACTATAGAGGTATCAGTATACTAAACTCATGTTACAAAATATACAGCAGAATCTTAAATAACAAACTAATGAAATATTCCGAAAACTTTATTCTAGAGGTACAAAATGGATTTAGGAAAGGACGATCATGTATAGACCCAGCCTTCTGCCTAAAATTAATAATAGAGAAAAGAAGAGAATATGATTTAGAAACACATATTGCATTTATTGACTTTGAAAAAGCATTTGACAAAGTTAAAAGAAACATATTATTTAACATATTAAAAGAAAGACAAATACCAAATAATATCCTAAAAGCCGTCACAAGTATATATGAAAATAATCAAATACAAATAAGATTAAATCATGAGCTATCATATACAAGAGAGATAAACCAAGGGGTTCGACAGGGATGTCCCCTCTCAGCAACTCTTTTTAATATCTACTTAAATGAAATAATAATAAAATGGAGTAAAAATTTACATCAAGGAATTAAACTTTCACCTACAGTTAACTTAAACACTCTCCTCTTTGCAGACGACCAAATAATAATTACAAATTCTGAAGATAGCTTACAGAAAGCTATTTTAAATCTAAATGAGATATCCAAAAATTATGGTATGATAATATCAACGGAAAAATCAAAAACTATGGCCTTTAAAGGAAAAGATCCAGCAAGAACTAAAATAGTATTAGATAAAAAGATCTTAGAACAGGTGAATTCATTTAACTACCTAGGATGTATGATCACTTATGAAAATGAAAAAGATATAAACATAAAAATTGCAAAATATTTAAAAATAACAGGAGTAATTAACTCTATATTTAAACCAAACCTAGTTCAAAAACAAACCAGGCTAAAAGTATACAATACATTAGCCCTACCGGTCTTAATGTATGGAAGCGAAATCTGGACAATAAAACAAAAAGACAAACAAAGATTAACAACAGCAGAAATGAAATTTATGAGAAAAACTGCAAAGTATACCCTATTTGATCACAAAAGAAACGAAGATATTATGAAAGAATTAAACCAAGAACCAGTAATTGAAAAAATTAAAAAATATAAACATAGATGGATGGAACACGTTCAGAGAATGATAACAGAAAGATTACCAAAACAAGCCTTAAAGTACAAGCCATTAGGAAAAAGAAAACCAGGACCTCCTCTTAAACGATTCAACGATGACTTCTAAGGCCGGAACAGGCCATACTAGTCCTATATCCTTGATACGTATGATGATGATTATTATTATTAATAGAGACCACAAGGGAGAGTGCATAGTAGAGTAACTTTGTCTTTACATCTTCTGAAAGATGTCATCTTATCAAAATTTAGTTAATAATAAGTTATGTAATTGTGTTATAGTCTGTTATTTAAAGTAAAACTTAAATCGAATTTTCGTGATTTGGTTGAGTTCAGTGTGTGCGAGATGTACGAAGGACGGTGTCGAAAGAGAGTGAAACTGGTGAGTATGTGGTAAGTGTTTTGAGAGTGAGTGCCAGTTGGTTGGACAGAATGAAACAACTGCTAGTAGAGTAGACTGGAAAATGTTAATATCAAAGATAATGTTGAATATGTGGTAGTGGAAGGCCAGGAGAAAGAAGAGCATTTCAGTAAGAGGAAATAGTGTACATACATTTAATCTTTCACAGGACATTGGAAATATAAATTTGAAGAAATTGAAACTTCAATTTTTGCAGAAAAGTTAAGACATTAACCGAGCTGATAAGAAAAAAAAAAAATACGAGATCCGAAATAAGAAACAAGATCACATGAATAAATGATAGAAATGGGGATAAGGAGAAAATTTTGTACAGAGATTCCATGAGCAGAGCAGTGCTTAATTAAAGCATGACAAAATCTTGTTTTCCTGGTGCAAAAATTTACAATATTAGTGATAGTGTCAGGATGCAGAAAGGTAAGGTTAAAGAATTGTTTTGGCTGATACCAATGATTCAGAGATGAGTTCTATGAGGGTGGATGTAACAATGCTATTGGAAGAGAGGAGTGAGAGGTTGAAGGTTGTAAGTCTCCTTCAGTGTTATGATAGAGGCAAACTAAGGAGGAGGATGAGAGCATTGATAGCAAATTAATCAATATGAAAGTTGCACAGAAGAAATGATATAGAGTTTGTGGACCTGTGGTCTGTATTTGATGGACAGAAACATTTTTATAATGCTGATGGACTGCACTTAAATAGATTTGGAGTTAGGTATCGACACAGAGAGAGAGAGATTTGTTCATCAAGAGTGCACAAGTGCAAAGTCAGAAAAATTAAAGCCATTAGAGTGGGCAGATAAGTGTGTGTGTTTATATGCAGGGCACCCATGACACTTGTGAGTGTGAGAATGACCAAAACATACAGAATCTAGTCTCTCAAGAAACAATTTCAAATGGGGATAGTCAGTTCAGAATGTAAAGGTGGTTGGGGACCTAAGAGGATGCTACAGTTTTTACATACTAATGCCAGAAATATCAGGAACAAAAGGGAGGAATTTTTTAGCATTGTTTAGTGCAATCGTATTAAAAGTTGTAGGCATTAGTGAGCAGATTATGCAGTTACAAGGATAGAATGTGAAGAATTTAGCATTTTCAGAGAGGATAGAGAAAATAGTATGGAAGCTGATGAATTGCAGCCAAGAAAGAGTAAGAGGCAGGTGAGCAGATGGCAGTTCTTCCAAAGCAGTCTGGTGTGAGATTGAGGCCAATAGGACATAATATGCTGTTGATTGCTGCTGTAAGTCAGAGGATTCCAGGGATGATGTGGAAGACATGCATCAATAAATCAGTACAGTGAGTGCAGGTCAAGTAATTATTATGTAGGACTTCAACTATGGACACATAGATTGGAAAGATCACACAAGAAGGAAATGGAATATATACACCTCCTGACAACGTGAGGCAGACTGTGATGAGGGGACTCACGGCATGAAACAATTGGACCTAGTCATGGGATCAGAAGAGCTTTCTATAATTCTTTCCTCTTGAACCATTAGAGGGTGGATGATGCTGCACATGATTTGTGTAGTAATTACAAATATGTAATTGGATGTTGTTATAATTCAGGCAGTATATGGAAGAATGTAGATGACGTGCATTGGCAAATTAGCATGATAAGTGCAGGTCAAGTAATAATTGTGAGGATTTCAACTATGGGGACATAAAATATAATATAATAAAATTAGTTTAATCCTTTATCCAAGTGTGAGCAAACAAAGTTTGCACCTGAAAGTATCTTCAGGACTGGGGTAAGGTGGTACAACACCAGGGCAACTCGTTGCAAAGGTGGAGCAAGCCACCAAGACTCCGATCTCAGTATCTCCTATAATGCAAAACACATCTCCTTGCGGATATGTCTAATGTTATGCATTTAGGGAAGGGCCACTACCCAGACTAGTTTCGACCTTTATTGAGGTCTCTTCAGTGGGAGCCAGGCCCAAGTGGAGATATCAGGCAGAAGCATTAGCAGGTCATCTCCACCTATAGGAGTTGCCAAATGGTGTGCCACCCTTTTTTAATAAATTACTCTGGATTTAGAGAAAGATGTTGAAAGTTTAAAAATAAACTTTCAACATCTTTCTCTGTTGAAAGTTTATTTTATTTAGAGAAAGATGTTGAAAGTTTAAAAATAAACTTTCAACATCTTTCTCTAAATCCAGAGTAATTTATTAAAAATAAACTTTCAACATCTTTCTCTGTTGAAAGTTTATTTTATTTAGAGAAAGATGTTGAAAGTTTAAAAATAAACTTTCAACATCTTTCTCTAAATCCAGAGTAATTTATTAAAAAAGGGTGGCACACCATTTGGCAACTCCTATAGGTGGAGATGACCTGCTAATGCTTCTGCCTGGTATCTCCACTTGGGCCTGGCTCCCACTGAAGAGACCTCGATAAAGGTCGAAACTAGTCTGGGTAGTGGCCCTTCCCTTAATGCATAACATTAGACATATCTGCAAGGAGATGTGTTTTGCATTATAGGAGATACTGAGATCGGAGTGTTGGTAGCTTGCTCCATCTTTGCAACAAGTTTCCCTGGTGTTGTACCACCTTACCCCAGTCCTGAAGATACTTTCAGGTGCAAACTTTGTTTGCTCACACTTGGATAAAGGATTAAACTAATTTTATTATACTCTAACCAAGTGAAAAATAAACTTTCAACATCTTTCTCTAAATATGGGAACATAAATTGCAAGACAGAATGGTCACAGATAAGGAAGGGAATTTATATGGCATGTAAAGTAGGGGAAATGAGTTTCGAGAGTGGTGGATCTGATACATCAGAGAACTTAACAGTAATCATTCTATCTATTCTACCTCTACTTAGAGAAAGGTGATCATATAGTCCTGACCTGAGAGATTAGCAGATGTGCAGAATTTTCTGTTAAGAAGGGATATATGTGGAATTTCAAAGCAAGTGATTATGACAACCTGAGAAGTCATCTTTGACCAGTGCCATGGAATAAAAATTTGGAGGGGAGAGATGGCGTAGTGGGAGGCGGTCAAGGGGGCATTTGAAGAAAGCAGTATCAGAATGTATACCCAGAGTTAGAAAGATGAATAGGAGTTGCAGACAAAGAGAAGGTGATCAGCATGCCTATGAGCAATACAAGGCATGCTGATCACCTTATGAGAGAAAGCTAGCTGATGATGCAAAAGAAATCCTAAAGCTTTATTTTACTATGTGCAAGTAGAAGGGAAAAATGACTTTAAAAAGTACTAATGGTGGGGAGGAACAGAACCAAACCAAAATGTTGGATTACTATTTAGGTGGCAGTATTGCAAAAAATTCAGGTGATCAGGTTTGATTACCTGAATTTTTTGGTGATGACTTAAAGGGGAGAGGAAAATCTCTCAAGCCACTCATCCAGATGGTGAATGGCCTGCAGAATGCTTCTGTGAGGACAGATTGAGAGTTTGTAGGTTTGCAAATCTTGGTTGACAGGCAAAAAAGAGAGGGATATGATAGAAATGTTTAAGCTATTTAAAGGAATTTATAGGATTAATGCAAGGGAAATGTTTCAGCATTTGGCTAGAGAGGGCAGAACAAGAAGTCATCCCTAGAAGTTGAGTAAGAGGATGGTTAGTAAGTGTGTGTGAGGATCATATTTTTTGCACAGAGAGGAGTAAATGAATGGAACGAATTTCCAGAGTCATTTGTGGGTGCTTTGTCTGTTAATGGGTTCAAGGAGCAATATGATAGATATTGTGTGAATGGTTTGGGTCTCCCATGATAAGTCTTTGGGCTCCATTGAGGTGCATGTACAATAATAATAATTGTTAATGCTACAGACTCAGCTAAAGATAAACACTATCACACTCAAAAGTCAACAAACTGTGTTTAAACTCATTCACCCTGTCAGCATTTACCACACTGTCAGACAACACATTTCACTCGCCAGCCATTCTACATGCAAAAAACTTCTTATACCATGCTTCTTATACCATTTCCAGGAATCTTGTTCTGTTCACTTTTACCATTCTGTGAAAAATTTCTTTCACATTAACTCAATAATAACCCTTATCAATTAAAACATCTCAATCATATTCCCTTTCTTCTTGCAAATTGTATTTCCTCAGTTCTCTCTATTCCCTTTCTAATGTGGTCCATAACAATGAAAACTAGATGACTAAATCTGTGTACAGTAATCCATTTGAGGCTTGATGAAGGCCTTATACAGTGGAACCATAACATTTTTATTTCTGCACATTATGATCCTCCTATCATTACCATAATTCAATCTGATGACTTCACAACTTAAACAGTGTGACTCTTGAACTTCAGATCTTGTCCACCACCACCTTGTTCTGTTCACTTTTACTATTCTGCGAAAAATTTCTTTCACATTAACTCAGTAATAACCCTCCTATCATCCTCCTATCATTACCATAATTCAATCTGATGACTTCACAACTTAAACAGTGTGACTCTTGAACTTCAGGTCTTGTTCACCACCACCACCACTTCTAGATCTCTTGTCTCCTCAGCCTCCTTCATAATCCCCCCCCCCAAGTGTCTACTTCATATCCCATTGTTGCCTACCAAATTTCAGAACCTTCACTTTGTAACAATAAACTGGCAGTTCCTATTACTTGTCCACTCATGCAATCTGTTCAAATTCTCCTGTAAGGCCACAGCATCTGCTCGACTCCCCATCGTTCTTCCCAATTTTGCATCACCTGTAATAGTTACATATCTCCAGTTAAGCCCCCCCCTCTCAGTATCATTAATATATAAGTTAAACAATAATGACCCTGAAACAGACCCTTGCAGCACACCACTAATGACTTCTTTCAGTATACCACACCTCATACACAGCTTGCTGATACCTATCTGACAGCTAGCCACCTATCCAATTCACTAATTAGATCTGTACAATACTTAAGTTACCAACTTGTTCTTTAGCAATCTATCAAAAGTCTTTTACAAAATCGAAGTATACCACTTTTTATGCATCTTTCTTATCTGATGCATTCATCACCTTGTAATAGTATATAAGTAAATTGGTAAAGCATGACCTTTCTTTAATAAACTATTACTGACAATCACAGAGAATATTTCTGTATTCTAGTTCTCACCCACCTCTTAAGTACCTTAACCAAAATCCCAGACATACAGATTGGCCTATAATTTGTAGCATCAGCCTTATTACTACCTTTCTGAAGTGAGACAATTTTACCTTCCTTCTATTTCTTTGGGACTTGTGCATTGCAATACTAATGCTGACTCACTTCATTCCTTTTAAGACACATGTTGATATGTCATCAAATCCTATTAAATTAGTGACATTTTAATGGCTTATTTTGATTTAGTTTAAATTTGAAGCAACTAAGGCTGTGAGGACAGTATTTCATCATCATCAAATTCATGCCATGTATCCTCAAGAGGTGTGCAGGATAACAATAGTATTATATACAAAATTTATATCATTACTAACTTCCTATCTACAATTTTCTTCCAAATCTATCTGTTATCTATCAAGACTCCAACATTATCAGATCTTATATTTCTATATTCTAAGGCACTTTTTACCGTATCAATCCACCTATATCTTGGTGTTCCTCTGGATCTTTTTTCTGCCAACCTGGCAGAGAATACTTGTTTTTCTAATCTTTCTTCTCCCGTTCTCTTTAAGTGACCATACCACCTGAGATTAGATCTGCTAACACATTCCTGAATGCTAACAGTGTCGAGTTCTTTCCTAATATTCTCGTTTTTAATGATATTGCCATTGATGCCATCTGTTCACATCCCTGATCTTTCTCAGCATTCTCATATCTGCAGTCTAGTCTTTGGTCAAGTGTTTTAATTCTAACCCAGCTCTCAGATCCATAAGTTAAAATTGGTTTAAACATTGTCTTGTATACAGCTAATTTAGTGTTTTGACTGATTTCTCTCTTATTCCATATAAATTTATTCAGCTGACTTCCTAACATACCGGCTTTGTTGATTCTGTTGTCTATTTCCATATTTAATTTACCATCTTCACTAAAAATCGTGCCTAGCAGAAGTAAGCTGAAATATTTTTTTTGTTCTATAGGTTCTCCATTCACCATACAGTTGATATTTTCATTGTCTTTGTCTTGCTATTGTTGATTTTCATACCATATCTATTACAACAATTATTCAATTTAGTCAGGGAATCTTGCGGACTTGTAGCGGATTTATTTAGAAGTATAGCTTCATCTGCATAAAGCAAAGAGCTGACATTAACATCTCCATTTTGATATCAGGTTTAATACCACTTTCCTTCATAATGTTGATCCACATAGGTAATGAATAACAGAAAGGATAATGTACATCCTTGTCTGACACCAGATTTGACATTAAACCATCTTCCTGTACTTCCTTCAATTCTAACTGCTGATTACAACTCAAATAAAGACTAAGTATTGCTTGATATAATGCCCCACTGACACCATACAACTGTAGCATTTTGAATAGCTTCTCTATTGGCACCTTGTCATATGCCTTTTCTAGATCTACAAAACTTAAATACAGTTTTTTTGTTATATTCCCATGCTTTCTCGACTATTTGTCGTAAAGTGAAGATCTGATCCTGACAGCCTCTATTTGGCCTGAATCTAGCTTGTTCTTCACCAAGCTTCTCTTTCACAATGCTTCTCAACCATTTCTCAAGTATACTTGCATAGATCTTGCCTGGAACACTCAATAGAGTAATACCTTTGTAATTTTCACCTTCAGTTTTATTTCCCTTTTTATATATGGGTACTATGAGAGCTCCACTCCAATCATCTGGAATTCGTTCCTTGTACAGGTCTTCTGAATTATGCAGCGCAGCCACTGTAAGACTTTTTATACCTCCATACTTGATCATTTCTGGTCGAATATCATCTACTCCTGCTACCTTTCCATATTTCAGGCCTTTGATGGCTTTTTCTACTTCAAGTATGGATATGTATTCCTGACTACATGTCTGTTGAGTGTTTTTTTTTACCACTGCTATCACTACTTGTTTCATTTAGCAATTACTCCATACTTCATAGTAATTACTCCATACTTCAAAGATATCTTCTTCTCCAATTTTCATGTCATATTTATCATCTCTAATTTCTTTTACAGCACTCTTTCCTCCATTTCTGAACTTCTTCATCAACCTCCAAAATACCTTTCCACCTTCTTGATATTTATTTTCTATGTTCTTACCAAAGTCTTCCAGATTTGTTGAACTTTTATTCATTTTAAAATTTTCTAATATGTTCTTATTTTCAATATGAAATTCAATTTTATCCTGCTGAAGACTATATGGTAATCTCTTCTAATTTCAAATCCTCTGTCCACTCTAGTGTCCTTGAGCAGGACACTAGGACACACTGACCATCATCAACAATAATATAGTCAATGTTATTGTTGATGACTCTTCTTTCCATGTGAAATTTTGCACTTTTTTATGTTGGAACATTGTGTTAGTAATAACCAGTCCATGTTCTGAGCAGAAATCAAACAGGTATTTACCATTATTATTAGCTTTGCTCTTTTCTCCAAATTTTCCCCAAAAATTTTAAGTCTGACAATCATTTCCTACTCTGCTATTTAGATTCCCAACAAGGACCAACTTTCCATTTTTTATTGTGTCAGTTGCTTTCTCTAAAGCCTCAAAAAAATTCCTCCATCCTTTCTTTTAGTGTTGCACAGTGATCATCATTCATTTTAGAAATTATGAACTTTACAACCGTGTTATAAATAACTATTTTAATTTCCCAACATTTCGACCTTCATATTAAATTCATCATCTGGAGTATATACAAATATACAAGGACAAGCTGAGTTACATTTCACACAGTAGGCTAAAGAAACAAATGATTTGACCACTGGTTATTCTACTGGCATGACTCTAGTGAAAAAAAGGTTGATGAATTTAACATGAAGGTCGAAACGTCGGGAAATTAAAATTGTTATTTATAACACGGTTGTAAAGTCCATAATTTCTAAAATGAAAATTCCTCCACTTCTTAGTAGAAACTTCTGTGGGACCATAGGCACGCAAAAGTATCATTGTCCAGTTCCCCATTCTGATATTTGCTCACATCACTCTACTTGAAATTGCCTGCCATTCAAGAAGATTAGCCTTGTATTTAGTGTTGAATATTATGGCGACTTCTTTTCCTTGATTGTCATTGCCTGAATCTAACATTTTGTATTTATTGCTCAGAAAGATCTCACCAGTTTTGTCACCCCTATTATTTCGATATGGATATGGTACTTATCCAATTATTCTTCAGCTATTTCCATTTCTTTGCCATTCAGGCTTCGCATGTTGATAATGCCGATCTTGAAGTCTAGTAATACTGAGTTGGTATGTGTTTCAGGATTTGTTCCAGTAGCTGACTTTTTGCTGTTTTCCTTGGTTCCCTCATGATAAAATCAGGGGCCTTGTTTAACCAGGTGATGCCCTAGCCAGCATGGAATTCTGTCATGACATACCATCATTTTACATTGTGGTTTAAGCCAATAAAAATACAATTTGATCATCTAATTCCAAATTGCCAGCCCATTCTTATTCATTCATTATCCAGGTAGATACCTAACAGGGTGTGCCACGAGAAGGTGAGGATTGGATATTTGGTCAGAAAGCCTGGTTGCTTCTCCGCATTCCTTTAAAGGCTATATGGAGGTCTCCTCTCAGTTATACAGCTTTGACCCTTAAGCACTCGTAATGTAAAATATATATATATATTTGTTTGCATTTATCAGCAATTATATACCTTAGTCTTACTGCAACTGCCATGTGCTTAAGCAGTGGTGAAGCCTTAAATATATTTTAAATGGTCTACTTTGATTACCTTGATATTGCAATTGTTAAGGAATTACCTTCTAGGCAATTCCTCAAGAATTGCAAGTGTTCATATGCAATATTGTTACAATAATAGCAAGCACTATTATTGTAACATGCAAATCTCTATACTAATGGCAGCTATGTTGTCACTAGAATTTTACTTTGAATCTTGATAATTGTTTATTGTAATTGTAATTGATGTGATATTGAGTAATTGATATGATTCTTAGGAGTATATGATAATTAGCTTGTTCTTCAAGACTTAACAGAAATGTTCCTAAGCTAAGCAACTATGTTCCCCAGATTTACACGATAATTAAGTATTGGATGCTGTAAAAATCTTACATAATCATTATTTACTTATATCGTTAGTGTTTTTACAGTGTTATTATATGATAAAATAATCTAAAAATATATATGTATTTGTTTGCATTTATCAGCAATTATACATCTTAGTATTACTGCAACTGCCATGTGCTCAAGTAGTGGTGAAGCCTTAAATATTTTGGAAGTGGACTGCTTGATTACCTTGATATTGTAATTCTTAAGGAATTACCTTCTAGGCAATTCCTCAACTAATGGCATCTATGTTGTCACTAGAATTTTGCTTTGAATCTCAGTAATGGACATGCACATTAGTTGTAAGTTTTGGAACAGCTGTTGTCAATAACAGGAATGCTAGCCAGTGAGTAAGCAAGCAAAGATAAGAGAGAAAAAAAGAAAAGAAGGAGAGCTAAAAAGGAGAAAGAAACTGTTGAGTTAAATTTTATGATCTCAGAAAACTTATATGCATCTTTATCTACTCTCCAAGGAAGAACTGTGCAGTTAATATTGAAGGGAAGTACAGTGTATTAACCTTTTGTATATCAGTGAGAATGCTGTATGCTTAATTGATAAGCAAGTAGTATATGTTCCATGAAGTGAGATGGAATTTGCGGTAAAGTTCTTTTTCTTGGAAGTGCCTTTGGACCGGCTCAGTTAAATAAACTTCTGTTATCAGAGCGATCATCTTTGTCTACTTCAGCATATGATGGAAAGATGTTTTTTCATGAAACTTTATTGTCAAATGAAACTATGGAACTTCTAGTTGAATGTTATACTCAGTTTTTTATATGATATTTGATGTTATCCCACAGAACTAAATTTAACTGTAAGAGTCAGATTGAGAGAATTTTCTTTGAGCTCACATTTTGCATTTTTTAGAATGGTCATTTAAGGGATCTTTGTATCAATTAGATTTTCAATATATAGATTATTAAAAATAATATACTAATTTTAAATTTACAGAGAATGTAATTTATCAGATTTCTTTAGAAGGATAAAGAGAATGACAACATACCGATTGTATCTAGTGTGTGTGTGTGTGTGTTTATAGTGAATAATTTAATTTTTTTTTATACTTGTGCTTCATTCTTTTGAATTCATTACATGCTGATTGCAGAGTCATTGCACCATCACGGGTATGAATCTGAAGCATTCTGACTGACCAATAAACAAAAAGAATTATACATAAACATAGTTGATCACTTTGCAAAAGGTGTCATCCAGGTGAAGATTTTTGCAGTTGTTGATAAAACATCAGAATTGAGGTAGATGAACAGAAGGCACTCAGCATTTGAAAAATATCAATGTGAATACAGCAGGGGGACTGGATGACATGTCAGCCAGTGTGTTATATGGATGTGCAAGAGAATTGGCAGTGCCACTGCCAGTTCTCTGCAAATCAGCTTTGGCAAGGTTCCAACAGAGTGGAATGAGGGTAAGATGATTCCATTACATAAAGGTGGCTCAAAAACAGAAGTTACAAATTACAGACCAATTAATATATCAAGAGTGGTGGTTCAGGTATTAGAAAAGTTGAATAGAGGTAAAATTCAGCAGCAGGTTGATAGTGTTAGATCCTAAGTGAAGGAATCTTGGAAAGAAATCATTCATTTTAGGGTCTAACATATAAAAATTGCAAACATAGAGAAATACCTGCACATCAGTTGTAATTAAAAGTGAAACTTCCTCACTTTATGTAAAAATTTGTATTCTTTATTTAAGCACCTTATATTTAAGCTATTGTGATTAATTTGAGATTTCATTTTGTATGTCTTAAAAAAGTGGGATAATGTGAATTAAATTTAAGCCTTACTTAAACTATGTAAAATCTATTGTGAGTCATCATAAAGCTGTTAAGTATTAAATCCTGGAAGGCCTAAAGCTACACGCATACAGCGTAACGCTGGTGGGTATAGCTTATTCGGAAAATCACGTAACCATGTATTCCATGAATCTGAGTATATCAGCATCGTAAAAATGAAGGATAAGCCGAAGGGTGAAATTAGTAAGGATCGTGTGCAAAAAGGGGCTGAAAAAGAGGGCGCTCTATAGGAGTATAAAAGGGGGTTTGAGCCTGGAACAAGGCTTTTTCTTGATCTCTTGTCGTATCGTTTTCCTGTTGGGTGGTTCGGAAGTTGGCGGGCAGTTTCGCATAAGGGGGGGGGGAGTGAAGTCTGTGATGTCGGGCAGTGAGCGTTCATAAAGAAATGAAGCTGGATTCCATGCAAAGCTGAAGGAAAATATTCCAGTCCTAGCAGAATCAGGCTGTTGCTGAAAAGCCCCATCGAGTTGTTCCTGAAATGCAAAGATTTTGAGTCCGTTTGGCACCTTACCGACTTTTTTTTTTTCTCAGCGAAAAAAAAAAGTCTGTAAGGTGCTATTGCTCTAATTTGTGTGAATGTTCATTAAAAGAAAGAAGATTGTTTACGATTGTGAAATCAAGAACTTTATAGTAAGGAACTCTGTGGACAGTCACTATTTAAAAAGTTAACCTCGTTTGTGAGTAAGAAGAATTGTTTAGGAGAGATCTTTTGTAACTTGTATGTGATAGGATTAACTTGATGTGATATGAAAGGTAGAATTTAGTGTCAGTAACATTAGAATGGTTGATAGTTTGTTCTTACGAGTAATACTGCTAGAAGGAATTTAGCTTAACTTATTATCATTTGATTTATATCCCAATGTGTAATTACTGTGTTTAGCATGCCTTATAAGTTTTAATTAGTTTGAATGAGTTTGTATTGTGTTTTAGATATTCCAATAAACATGTCATATTTTCCTGAACCTGAGTCATGCCTGCTTACGATTCCAAATTACCACTTATAAAAATAACCTATTTTGGCAGGAAGGATTTAGAGAGTGAATATAAAATATAGATTTAGGTCACGACTGCAATAATCTAGATCCATACGGCAGTTAAATAAGATATTGTGTAAGAAAGCTAAGAATCTAGTATTGTCTCCCTGAGTAAGGATCTTTTCTGCTATAGGATACTGGCTGGCGCAGCAAAATATAAGTTTGCCAGTATCTGGAGAGGAAACAATCCTAGATATAAGAATAAGATTTAAGTAAGAGAAGAAAGAATAAATAACAAAAGATAAATATATAACAAATGAACCAAGCTGGTAGGATTTATTTAATAGACAAGAGAGATATTTAGACAAGATAACAACTTTTTAACAATAGAGCAGCCGGTAGGATTTTGATAGAAGAAGGTTTAAGTAAGAAAGTAGAGATAAAGGTAAAACAACAAATTGAGAATAAAGAAATAAAACAAGGATACAAATTAAGTATAGAAACATCGATTTAAAAATAACAATAGAACACTTTTTAACAATAGGAATACAATATTCTATGGTGGACAGCATAGCTTTGTAAAAGGTGGGTCCTATAGCGATTTACCAATGTTTTATAATAGAGTAACAGCAGGATTAGATATGGAAAAAGGCTACACCATAATACTTCTGGACTTTGCAAAGGCATCTGACAGAATACTTCATGGAAAACTATTATAAAAGTTGGAACAAATGGGAATGGATATGAAACTGATGGCATAAATACATGGGGTGGCTGACAGACTGACTCAAGAGAGTACTATATAGTGGAGTGGAATCTAAGAGAATGAGGGTGACTAGTGGCGTACTCAGTAAATAAATAGTTTTAATGGAGCATGTGCATTAGACATATTAAAGTAACTACTAGAGCCACTACTCTTAATGATATAAGGGAGATAATCATTTCTTTGCTGATGATGAAAAACTGGGGAGAGCAGTAGTCGATAAAGGTGATATAGATATCCTGCAGGATGATTTAAATAAATTGGCATCGTAGGCAAAGGATTGTTAATTTAATGTTGCAAAATGTAAAGTTATGCACTTCAGGCAGAAATAGTTATACACTGTGTAGCACATTGATGGTACAGGATTGCAGGAAATCGAGGAGACTTAGAGGTAATTGTGGACAGAGAATTGAAGTTCAGAGGGCATATAATACTTTTATCTCATTCAATGTTATGGGATAAAAGTACTATGCCATACATAGAAGATGACTACAGCTCCTGCAACATAAAAGAAGCCACAGTAGTAATTCACTGACAAGACAACTGAACAGAAACCAAGGGATGATCCTCAGTGATATCTGGAAATCACTCATAAGATCACTCCACACATCAGAGTTTAATTTCACAGCTAATTATAGGACTACCTGCTTAACAGTGATGTGTATTGTTATGTATTGATTTGTAATGTAAACTCATTTGTTTTAAGCTGTTATATGTATATTCATCTAACCCAGAAGAAGCCACCAGTTAACGTGCCGAAACTATTCGGTTACTAGTTGTATCAAATTTCTGACCAATTAAAACTCAATCTTCAGTAGTTATCTTATTTAGTAAATTAGTATAATTTATTCATTACATGGGTGTGTGTGTGGGGGGGTACATTATTCAATTACTCTGTAACAAACTAGCTTAATAGACCATTCACATATTATTAATGGCTTTAGTAGAAAGAGGAAGTTGCACTTTTCACTCTGGAACATGCTGTGGAAACGTATGGATTCCACAGCATGTATTTTCACTCTTAACATTTCCAGCGTTTTTGATCATGTCTGTCTTTGTGGCCTGCTAAGCAAATAACTATCCTGCAGTCTACTTGCTACTTTCAGTAATTGCATAGCTATGCAATTACTTTTGCAATGGATGTTCACTGCTAATATTACCCATGTCTTTGCCAGTGATTGTATGCTCTATTCATTCTACTCGTTTGACAAACTGTGCATTGCTCAAATATTCCAAACTTCGAGATCATCTTCAGCCACTACCTTAAATACTTATCTCTATACCAACCTTCTGTGGGTGTGATGACAAACTTTATCACCTTCTGGTTCACCAAAATGTAGTCTTACCTTTTCTCTTCCAAAATATCTCAGCTCATACTTATCCTTATCCTGAGTAATACACAAGTCACCAAACAGGATCAGGGTAGGTGAGCTGAGATATTTGACAACAGTTTTTTTTTTTTTTTTACATCTTAAGTGGGCTGATATTTATCTGTTGCCACTTAGGCATTCTCTTATGCTCAAGATTCTATTTTTCACTCACCCAGCTACTGACTGTACAAATTTCAAATCTGCCCATCCTTATAATACAGCTCACATGTTTGGTGTGGTACACCTAAAACTGGCCTAAAAATTTTGGTGTCCAGAGAAGAGCAGTTTGACTTGTAGATGATCTGTCCATCACAGACTCAGCACCCCTATCTCACAGATACAATGCCTCAGTCCTGTCTATTCTATAGGTACTTCCATGGTTGCTGCTCCACTGAACTAGCTACCATCTTTCTCCCACTTTCTGGTGGGCCTCTAAAAACAAGAGCAGCAGCACATCCAACATCTCTTTTTAGTACAACTGTAAACACACCAAGAATTTATTTCATCAATTTCTATCCTCCAGAATATCCTTCCTCATGAAGGAAGGATATTCTGGAGGATGTAGGATGGGATATTTTTCCCATCCTGCAATCTGCAGCTCCACAAGAAAAATGTTAATGAACAATTTCTTTCCCAACTTTCACTTGTACCCCACACATGACACTGATGTGCTCATAGGTTCTTCTGTCGTTCTGTAGGATCAGTAATAAATAAAAATAAAAAAATACAATTTCCAGTCATTTCTATGTATTCCAAAAAAATGCTTAAGCTTTAGATTTCTTTTGTCTTTAAATCCATGTTATTTCAAGCTTCTGTCCATCTCAATTTTTGTTTTCAGTTAGACCAGTTTGCATGTGCAAAATATGGCAGAGCATTTCAAATTTATTCAAAAGCAGTAGTATCGCTCTAGCTGGATGGAATTAAATGTCATTTATTATTGTGGATATATGCTAAAAGTTGTCTGCTCAGGTTTTGGATTACAATTAGACCATCTGCTGTTGCCAGATTTTGCTGAGTAATATTTTACTGGTAATCTCAGGTTTGATTTTAGTCAGACCATTAGGAAAATTTGGGCACAAAATTTTTTACCTATAGTATGTAATTTAAACACTGCTCTAATTTCAATCTTTGCAAATATGTTAATATACAAAAATGTTGCTATAAACTGCACCTTTTTTTTTGTGATTGTCTGATTTCCTTATTGCTCTTGTACAATTTATTTTATTTTAAGATAATTAGACCATCTGCTGTTGCCAGATTTTGCTGAGTAATATTTTACTGGTAATCTCAGGTTTGATTTTAGTCAGACCATTAGGAAAATTTGGGCACAAAATGTTTTACCTATAGTATGTAATTTAAACACTGCTCTAATTTCAATCTTTGCAAATATGTTAATATACAAAAATGTTGCTATAAACTGCACCTTTTTTTTTGTGATTGTCTGATTTCCTTATTGCTCTTGTACAATTTATTTTATTTTAAGATAAGCATATTTGCACCCTTCCATTGCACATTGTTATTTTTCATTTTCTTAATTTTATTAAGTGATTTCTCCCATATCTTAATATATTTTATTTTATTTTATATGCAATTAATGGCTATTGAATTTATTTCATCATGTATTTATTGCTTGGTGTCAGAAATGTACACACATAAGTACAAAAAAAAAAAAAATCTACTGCTAGTCTGTTAGTTTGAAAGTATTGCACAATTTGTATTAGTTATTGTTATGTTTTTGTTGGCAAATAGGTACAAAGGTTAGAGGCTAAAGTAATACAAGAAATTGCAACATATGAAAATATATGCAAACAAGCTAAAGTAAGTTTTGTATAACAAAAGCTTATTTTTCTGGTAACTTTTATGAATTATTATGAACTAATTTTTTAAAACTTATTATGTTATCATTTAAAATGAACATCCATATGAAAATAAAACCCATTTCATAATGTTAGTTATTGATCAGTTCTTAAAAGTAACCATTTTAAATGGTAAACTATTTTATGGCAAAAGAAACAAAAGACATATAATTAGCAAGATTCATGTACATAAGCAGCAGTTACTGCAGAGTATGTGTAATGACAAAAGGCTAAGGTTCGTAAAGTTCAAAGAAGAATAATGTTGGAATTTTAACTGAGGTCATAATGATTAAGGATCTGATAGTGATTGTGGTCAAGAGGTCAAAATTCAGGAAATATATTACAAAAGTAGGTTGGTTAAGTCGATATCATATCTAGTTTCCAACCATCTGGCCGTGGCTTTGAATCCCACCATGAGCATGGTTGTTTCCAAATGCCTTTAGTTAAAAGACAATTTCATCATCCATTGTGAAATCACTACCCTCACTTATTGATGTCTGAAGTGGTCTACAGAACTGCTGTCCTTATAAGTAGTTTCCTTTTATATTATTTAACCCTTACTCACCCATGATACTAATAATAATGTACCTTAACTTTACCATCTTTTGTGGGTTGGATTCACATAAAAAAGGGGCCTTTTAATAATAATATTTCGAATTACTCTAATAATAAAAAGACAGCAGTAAAAGAAGGAAAAAGAAATGCTTATTCTCTAGTATATTTGAATCATAAGTAGTATATGTGGAAATATTTCTTTTTTTTTTTTGTGCAGCCGAAATATGTAAAAAAATGAATTATGTATGCATGCTATGCTTATGTTATTAAAAAATAACATAAGCATAGCACAGTCTTTTATAGTGGTCACAAATCAAAGCATATTTTGGGAACAGGCTTTATGTTGAATAATTGGATAAAACAATTAGTTATTGCTTTTAAAGGTAAATCACCAAGACTTTGCAGTTTGAGGTTAAGAGGAACCTTTTTATTTAATTAATGTGTAATTAGCACCCATGCACCAACCAAGAAAAAGGATGAGAATAAGAAAGAGACCTTTTATGAAGAACTTGATGATTTATGACTTAACTCTTGTCCAGTGAATGACATCAAAATAATACTGGGAGATATGAATGCCAAGATTGGTAGAGAAAATAAGTATAGACCAATAACTGGAAAACAAGGACTACATGATGAAACTAATGATAATGACCAGAAACTCATCTGCTTTGCAGCTGAGCATAACATGATTATTGCAAGTACTTTATCCATCATAAGAACATCCGTAAAATAACATGGAAATCTGATAGAAATACCTCCAATCAAATCTATCATGTTATTATTGATAGATACTTTGATTCAGACCACTATTTAATGATAAGTAAATTAAGAGCAAGAATCTCAAATGCACGTAAGACTCATGGAGAATGCCTACAGGTATTTAACGTGATAAACTTGGCATTCATATGAATGTTTCTAAATGAATGTGAAAACGAACTAAAGCAAAAGAATATCAAAATTATTGAAGATATTAATATAAAACGGAGCACTTTAAAAAAAATTCTTCTAGATTCAGACAATGCCATTCTGGGTAAAGCCCAAAAAGTAAAATATAATGATTGGTTTGATGTTGAGTGTGCAGCAGTCACATTAATAAAGAATGAAGTCTATAAAAAAAAGCTACAAAAAAGGCACACAAGAAACACTGTCGAAGAATATAAAATTGCAAGGAAGGAAGAGAAAAAGATACATAAAAAGAAAAAGAGGAAGTTTTTTGGAGGATCAGTTTAGAGATGTTGAACATCTTAGGGCATCCAATGAAAGCAGAGCTTTCTTTATAAAATGAATATAGGTCGTAAAGACTTTAAACCTAGAATCACTATATCTAAAAATAAAAATGGAACCCTGCTAAGTAATAAAACTGATATATTGCAAAGATGGAATAAACACTTTCATGAATAAATCATGAGAATACAGACAGTGTAGAACTCGATGTCATCTTAAGTAGCAACCAAGAAGTAATTGAACCTCCATCACTAATTGAAATCGAGGAGGGGTTTAAGAAACTAAAAAATAATAAAGCCGCTGGACCAGGCTCGATACCTTCTGAACTCGTGAAGAATGCAGGACCAGCTGTTCCAGAAGCAATTCATAATATTTTGCATTCAATCTGTATTAATGAAATGCTTCCCTCAGAATGGAAACAAAGTATAATATGCCTCATACATTAAAAAAAGGAGATATTCTCGAATGCTCCAATTATAGAGGGATAAGTCTACTCTGTACTGCTTACAAAATATTTTCAAATACAGGAATACCTCGATTATCGCTGTTATTGTTGCCACGAAAAATACCGCAATAATCGAATCCACGATAATCGGGATAAATAATGCATGTAAAATGGGTTATCATTGCCAAAGATTTTTCAGATCTATTAATTAAATTTTATATATGAAGTAAAAAAGAAATGTGTTAAACATGTTAAGTAAAAAATTAAGATTCATTTAGAAAAACAAGATTATTCTTTAATCTTTATTTATATATAAGGAGTACATACAGTACATACAATTATTCTTTCTTGGATAAAAATTGGTGTAGAATTGTCTGGTGGAATATTTTCTTTCTTTTTTTCTTCGTATAAAACTTGGTAGCAACGGATGGAATTTTCAATTTCCTGACGAACTCTCATTGATCGCTCGAGATTAGGATCGCGTTCAAGATTTTTTTCCTTTAAAATTTTCAGCAATTCTAAACATTTCGTCCATTTCTTTGAGGGTAAATTCCTTCGGTGGCATGTCAATTTGTTCATCATTATCATCGATTTGAGCATCGTAAGCACGTTCTCTCTCAAGGTTAATTAGGTCTTCATCATCCAGCTCCTTATCATGTGACTGAAGCAGGTCCTGAACATCACCTTTTTCAATTTCTTTTAGTCCTAGATCGAAGCCAAGCTTAGTTATGTCATTGATAACATAGGTTACTTCATTTTCAAATCCTTTAAAATCATTTGCACAATGATTTTAAAGTCCCACTCAAATGTCCCACTCAAAGAAACCCTAAAGCTCATCCAAGCCAAGTTTCCTCCCGATATCTCAGCCTCTATTTCAGTTCACAATGAACTCAGGTTATTTCGTTTGGCAAGGAAAGTTCTACAAACAGATAGCGGGGACAGCCATGGGTTCACCACTTTCCCCACCCTTGGCCAATTTCTTTATGGAGACCTTTGAAGAGAAAGCCTTAAACTCCGCCCCACAAAAACCCACTATTTGGCTTCGTTACGTGGATGATGTGTTCGCTATTTGGCCACATGGCTCAGACACACTCCACTCCTTCCTAACACACTTAAACAACCGACACCCCAGAGTCCAGTTCACCTTAGAAAAAGAGGAAAACAACACCCTCCCCTTCCTAGACACTTTAATCACTCACCAGCTTGATGGATCTTTGGTTTTCTCTGTTTACAGAAAACCCACCCATACTGGCGGATTCATTCACCAGAAATCCCACCACCACCCCTCACAACAATATTGGGTTGTAAAAACACTATACAACAGGGCAAAATTAATCTGCTCAGATGACAAGGCCTTAACTACTGAACTAAACCATATCCTCAACACTTTCTTAGCCAATAGCTATAACCCCCCAAAAAATCCAAAAAATACTAAAACCAGTAAACCCCCCCCACACAATAAAGATTACACCAAATCTATCACCATCCCCTACATCCAGGGCACCTCTGAGAAAATAACCAATATCCTCAAAAAATATGACCTTACTTCTTGTTACAGACCATATAAAAAGTTGTCATCCCTTATCCACTCTACCAAAGACCAACCACTTCCCCTAGACCTACCTGGTGTATACCAGGTCCCTTGCAGCTGCAAATTGTCCTACTTTGGCCAAACAGGCAGGTCAGCAAACATCAGGATTTCAGAACACAAAGACTACATCCGGTTTCACCAGTACAGCTGCTCTGGGCTGGCAGACCATGCCTTAGATACCCACTATAGAATTCGTTGGAAGAAAACAAAAATAATACACCGCAGCAAGTTTAAATACGAAAGATTATTCAAGGAATCATCAGCAGCTCTAAAAAACGTTCCTAACCTCAACAAATTTGGGTGCATGAAACTTCCCCAAATTTGGGAGACTTACATTATGAGAACTTCAGCCCAACTGCCAAGACAACCAAATTAGCCCGCCAGAGGGCACCATTAGGACTTTAGGAACAATATTAGTTTCTTGCTTTCTTCCTCATTTGCTTTTGTTAGTGCCTGCGTGCACATACCATATCTTTATGTTCCTGAAGATGGCAACGTGACGTTGCCGAAATATAGAAGTTATTCATTAAAGTTACCTTTAATTAATATACTTTATATGCGTTGTTAATTCCGTAAACTAATTACCAGTTAATATCAACAAGATTTTAAAATCAAGATTTAATTACTTGCAGTACCTTTCAGCTTCAGGACAAAAACAGTTTTTAAACCAACCCTCAAAAATAGTTTTTGTCATCCAAACTTTTCTGTTGAATCTCCAATGAACAGGGAGAAAAATTTTATTTAAACTCTAAGTGGGCGTGGATTTTGTGAATGATAAATAAAGAGAGGCTTCATCTTGTAATCTCCAGAAGCATTGTCACATAGTAAAAGTGTTGCATGCTCCTTTGAAACCTTGTAGCCAGGCTGTGATTTTTCATTTTTTTGCTAAAAATGTTTTAGCGGGCATTTTTTTTCCATAATAAGCCTGCTTCGTCAGCATTAAATATCTGAACATCAGTATAATTTCCTTCAATGATCTGTTGCAATTCACCAGGAAAACTAGCTGCTGCTTTTTCATTGGCACTTGCAATTTCACCTTGTACACGAACACTATGAATGCTCGATCGCTTTTTGAACCAATCAAACCACCCTGAACTTGCAGAGAAAGTTTCTTCCACTACTGATGCCAAATCATTTTCTCTTTCTAATTGTTTTCTTTTTAAAGTTTCAAACAAATTCACTGCTTTTGTTTTTATAGTCATTTGACTAAGAGGAATTCTCTTTGGGTTACAATCTTCTATCCACACTGACAATAGTGTTTCCATTTCAATCATAAGATGGCTTCTGTTTCTTGTGGTTTGGGACCCAGATGAGGTCGATGCACTTTGTCCTAGTTGCTTATAGTTTGCAGCATGGTCTAAAATATGGTGAACAGTTGATTCATTTAGACCGTACTCTTTTTGCAATTTTGGCTTTGGTTATGCCTGCTTCATACTTATTTATCATATGCTACTTATCTTCTAAGCTGATCACTCTACGTTTCTTCTTGATAGCTGTAGACTTGATATCATCCTTGTTTCTTTTAGCATTCATTGTAGGGGTAAATAAGAAGAGAAATAAATATCCACATGTACTTCAGGCAAAGGCGGACAGTTACTGGTGAGTGGCAGCAGGCACCGTCAGATAACAACAAAGCGCTACAAGAGAGTGATACCTGGGGAGTGACGACTCGAACTGGTTGCATATGTACTGGGCTACATCTCACGGGCGCGATAATTCGAATTTGGAGTGCAATAATTGGAATTTTGGTATCAAATTACAAAATGCGATAAATCGAGAATCGCGATAATCAAAACCGCGACGATCGAGGTATTACTGTATATTATTTAACAGGCTATCTCCTTTTGTTGAAGGAATTATCTGGGATTATCAATGTGGATTCAGAAAGGGAAGGTCCACTTTAGAACAAATATTCAATCTTTGTCAGATTCTTGAGAAATGTAATGAATATGGTATCGATACACATCACCTTTTCATAGAATTTAGAACTGTCTATAACACTATAAAAAGAAAGCTATTTATAAGAGCCATGAGAGATTTTAACTTTTTTGGAAAAATTATTAAAGCTACTCTCAAAGAAACAAAATTCGAATCCAAGGAAGTTTTTCAGAACATATATAATTTAAAAATGGAGTAAGACAAAGAGATACTCTGGTTTGTCTTCTCTGTAATATCTCTTTGGAGAAGATAATCAGAGATTCAAACATCAGTACTAGAGGAATCATAAATTAAAGATACCACGAGATTATATACTTGGTTTAATCCTTTATTCAAGTGTAAGCAAAGTTTGTGCCTGAAGTATTTTCAGGACTTGGGCAACTTGTATATAAAGGCTAATGATTTCACACACATATCCTTGTGGACATGTATAATGCTCTGTATTATGGGAAGGGTCACTACCTCAGACTGGTTTTGACCTTTATTGAGTCACATCAGTGGGAGCCAGACCCAGAGGTGATACTAAGGTTGAAGTAATGCAGAAGCCATATTTTCATATACGAGTAGCCAAAATGTGTCACATCTTATTATTAAAATACTCTGGATTAGAGATAGTTGTTGGACCTCAATAAAGGTAAAAATTGGTCTGGGTAGTGACCCTTTCTATAATGCAGTGCATTATACATTTCTGCAAGGATATGTGCTTTGCATTATGTGATACTAAGACAAGTGATGTTAAGTCATAAGCCTCTATATATGAGTTGCCCCATTCCTGAAAATACTTCAGGCACAAACTTCGTTTGCTTACACTTGAATAAAGGATTAAACCAATGTATAATCTCTTGGTATCTTTAATTTATACTATAACCAAGTGGAAAAACTTCCAGCAACTATCTCTAATCTAGAGGAACCATTTTCAACAAATCTGTACAAATCCTTGCTTTTGCTGATGACATTGATATCATAGCAAGAACACCCATAGCCCTAAAACAGGGATTTTTGGCTTTAGAAATGATGCAAAGAAAATGCACCTGATGATCGATCAAAGTAAAACCAAATATATGGAATGCAGCAAAAAAAATAAACCCCACTAATTCTTCAGAAATTGGACCTTACCAATTTAAAAAAGTGAATAGCTTTACTTACTTAGGATCGGAAGTTAATACTAAAAATGATATAGGTGCAGAAATTAAAAAAGAACCATTGTTGCTAGTCGTAGCTTTTATGGCTTAAAAAAATACCTAAAATATTCTTGATTACAATAAGAACTAAATTATTACTTTATAAGACTCTGATAAGGCCTATACTTACATATGCATCCAAAACATGAGCAATGTCTATGAGGGATGAAGAGGCCCTCAGAATTTTTGAAAGAAAATTCTACAAACTATTTTTGGTAGTATTCAAATTGATGGAATATGGTGAACAAGGTCAAACCTTGAGTTATATCATGCCTATAAAGAAATAGGTATTGTGAAATTTATCAAAATTCAACAAATGAAATGGGCAGGTCACATAGCGAGAATGTGTAATGAAAGAAATTCCAAAAAAGCATTCTCACATAAACCAACGTGAATTCGACCTTGAAGAAGGCCCAAACTACAATGGATTGACAGCGTTGATAGAGACTTCACACTTTTGAAAACCAAAAATTGGAGGACGATTGCTAAAAAAAAAAAAAGGACAGAATGGAAAAATCTCCTTGAGAAGGGCCAGGGCCCACACAGAGCTGTCGAACCACTGAAGAAAAAGAAGACTATGCTTATGTTTTAAAAGAGAAAAAAAAAGGTTGCATTGTGATTCAGTGAAAGATCAAATTCTTGTTCAATGTTTTTTTTTTTCAATGTTAAAGAACAGTAAATTAAGAAGAAGGAAATGAGGAAAATGGTGGCAGCTTTTTATTATCACAAAATAAATATAAATTAATGGTATAGTTCGCCCACCGTTTGTAGGTCCCTGCTTCGCGTCTTTCCAAGAATAGTCGATTCATGCTGAAGGGGAGAAAGAAATGAAGGACGTCCGAATTGGTCGCCAACACGCGAAATCACATGCTTTATAGGTAAAATTTTCCAACTGTTATACAAGCAACATAGTTAACTACAATAATCATAAAAGAGAAGTTAATTTTCCGACCGGTAATAATAAACAACTCATCCCACAATACGGACTGATTACCCTATTATCGGAATGGATTCTCCTTTTTCTGAGATGTGCAGAAGTGTCAAAGGATCTCTAATCGGTGAGCGAACTATATTATCCTTGATAATACCATCACTAATTTATATGTAGCTTTGGTTAGTTTTTATAATTTATTTATAGATATTAATAACGTGTGTTTATAATAATGGAAGCAGCGAGTCCTTTGTTTGAATTTGACCTGAAAAATTTCATTCCATGTATTGTGTGGAAATTTATACCTTGGCAAATGGAGTAATTTCTGGGGAAAATGATCATTCTAGAATGTGTCAGAAATGTGCACTAATTAAGCAGATTGAAGAACATCATCATCATCAAATTCCTGCCATGTACCTTCAAGGGGGTGTACAGGATATGATAGTACTACATGAAAAAAATTACATCATTACTAACTTCCTATCTACAATTTTCTTCCAAATCAGTCTGTTACTTGTCAAGACTCTAACATTATCAGATCTTATATTTCTATCGTCTAAGGCACTTTGTATGGTATCAATCCACCTATATCTTGGTCTTCCTCTGGGTCGTTTTGCTGCCAACCTGGCAGTGAACACTTGTTTTGCTAATCTTTCTTCGCCCATTCTGTTTAAGTGACCATACCACCTGAGATTAGCTCTGCTAATGCATTTCTGGATAAGGGTCAAAGCTGTATAACTGAGAGGAGACCTCCACATAGCCTTTAAAGGAATGTGAAGAACCGACCAGGGCTTTGACCTAATGTCCAATCCTCACTTTCTCATGGTGCACCCTGTTGGGTATATACTTGGATACTGAACGAATGAGGATGGGCTGGCAATTTGGGATTTAGCCGACCAAATTGTATTCTTATTGGTTAAACCAAAATAAAAAATGATGGTACAACATGATTGAAGAACATGGAATGTTAAATGCAGACAGAATTTCAAATGAGGTGCTGGATCAGGTCTATGCATACAAGAAAGTTATTTTCCCTTTTTTTGTTTTTCATGCGACTCCCACCCAATAAAAAGGTTGTAAACCTATAGTGCTGTGGGTGGGCTAAGGAGTTTTTTTTGGCTTTTTTTTGTATTTTTTTTTTTTAATGGAAACTTTGCTCTAGAGACCAGTCATGGAACTTTTTCAAGGTGGTAAATGAATGTCATCTACCACCTAAAGACAATTACGTATATCCATGCAGATAGCACGATTTGATCCATATCTGCTTTCTAACTGTTGGTTAGCAAGCAGATACACTAACCACTCTGCTAACTAGGCTAATATGAACTAAGGTGTTGGATTGCAAGATGATGGTAGCAGGGTAAAAGAGATGAGAGAGTGCGAGAAAGGTGATATGAGAATTTAAAACAACAACAAACAAACAAACAAAAAAAAGAATGTGGTATGATGTTGGAAATTTTGAGACTATAAGTATTCCACAATGCCACATAGAAATTAGACTAGAAAATAACTTAAGCAAATAGCAGGAAGGTAAGAAATGTGAAGTAGTAAAAGAAGGTATAAGAAAACATAAATGGGGTGAAAAAGTATGTGGCAATTTGTGGTTATTCGCTTGATTAGAGATTTGCTAGAAAACAAAGAACAAACATGTTTTCCAGCTGAGAAGATTAGTGATGTAACTGAAGCTATGTGTAAGTAGATAGAACAAGTGAGTGATATGATTGTGTTTATTGGAATGAATAATTTTTGAAAAAAAAGAAAAGTATGTGAGAAGAGAAGATATTGAAAGAGTTGTTGAGTGAAGGAAAACAAGTTCAAACAACTTAAGATTGAGTTTTTGCCATGGTAACCCAGGAGTGAGGGTGGAGAGTTGGGATTGTGAATGATTTTCTGAGTAGAATGTGTAGATGAAAGGGTGTGGCAGTGTGTGTATTGGATAATTTTGATTATACTTGAATAGTTCGGTGCTAGGTTTTCAGAAGAAATTGTTCACTGAATGAGTGAATATATATTGTCAAGGAAACTAGATGCATGTGGGTGGTTGTATGAAAGCATGAAGAGTGCATTAAATTAAAAGGTCAAAAATATGATTGTAATGGCATAGATAGTGTGCTAGGGATGACCCTAGGAATGGCTGGGCTAATTTTTCAAGAAAGAAAAGTGAAACTCTGGCAATGTAGTGGATGATATTTAGTTGTGGAAGGAATATTCCACTACCAAATATCACAAATAAGCTTCTTATTTGAATTGGTCATGCTTTAAAAGTTACTCATCAACATGGTGGTTGGCTGTTGTGCAGATATGCTAATGTCACTTGCATCAGGGATAAAGGTGAGAAGTTCTTAGCAGTGGTAGATGCAGTGGGACAAAAAATGTTTCACATTCATCAGACCGAGTGAGAGCCTTCATAGTTCAGTTGGTTTTGATTGTAGCATTCATTTGGAAAGACCTCTGTTCAAATCCCATCTAGGATGTGAAGAACCATTATTGGAGTTTTTAATTTGAAAGTGAGTTAGCTTCTCCTGGGAACTCAGATTTTTCATCCTACAAAACAGGCAAACCAGCGAGAAAAACACATGCAATTTACAGATATAGCAAACAATGCAGATAAGACTAACCAGCCTATTCTAAGCATTAGCAATTGCTAAGAAGCCAAGTTAATTTGGCAATTGAGCCTAATATGAATCCTTTCTTTCATTCTTAATATGAAATTTAGTAGATTTCTGTTTATCGAAAAACTATGGGAGGCCATTGTACTTGGATTCTGGTAGGTGGTAGAAGGTGATTTCCTTGGTTGTCAATGCAGGAATTGAGGAAAACAGTAATGCCAGGTGGTCAGCTTTATCTTTGAGTGAGAAATAGCAGTGGTGCCATCAGGATGAGGGAGAGAGAGAGAGAGGTGGAAGTACAGGAGAACAGAAGTTACTTCCAACAACCTTAGTGAGGGACCAGAAGGCATGGCTTCCATTTGGATTGGAGGCAAGTGTTTTGCTGTTGGCCTTTATGAAATTAGATTTGGATCTACTGATGGCTGATTTGTTGCATGCTTTGATATATGCAGAGTATGAAGCTGAAGTTTTTGAAGTTATCGACATGTAGTAAGCTGAAATTTTTTTCTTCGACATACTTTCAGCCGAACCGGGGGCTTGGAAAGTGGATCAGGATTATGGGTTGAATCGAGAATGAAAGAGATGAAGATGCACAGAAACAATAGTCAGACAAAGGAAAGGAGTAAAAGAAATTCCAGCGGTCCTCCCAGTTTGCTCCTTTGTAGTGCCAGAGGATGTGTGGTAGGGAGTGGCTGGAGAAAGGGCATTCTCTGACTCAGATCACAATCTTATACAAGTCTCAAGATTGTGATCTGAGTTGCTGAGAGGAGAGGTGACCTATGTGGTGTGTCTGAAAGGAAAATTGGTCAAAAAGGATCCTGAGTATTTGAAAAAGTGAAGTAGGTTATCAGGAATTTGAGTAGGTAGATGTATGATTTGTGTTGGGTCCTTACTTATAGCAAAGACTTCTGCTTCTTGTCCAGCTTGGTTGGTGGTGTTGGAATAGGGGAGGCAGTTGGAATTGTGGACGTTGAGGTCATCACCCAGAAAGATAACCTCAGCATTCTGATAGCTGGATTGCAGATGGTTGAGTTTCAAGGAAAGGAATGTGAAGAGGTATGAATGGTTATGTGTTTAGAGACTGGTAAATGCAACAAATGAATGTTACTAAATAGGGCAAGGAAACCTTTAGCCGGAGAATTTTAAAAGCAGGTGATTCTAAATAGCCATTATCTTGCAGGCTATATCAGATTTCACAAAGGCACTGGTGCATCATTGTTGTGAAAACATATGTGGAGCATGGTTTGGGTATTGAATGTAGCTGGAATCTATGTTTCTGTCAGGAATATGATGACTGGTCTGGAAGACTGTAAGTGGTGATGAACGTCATGTATATTTGTGTTAATGTTATGGATGTTAGTAAAGTAGATGTGAAAGTGAGTTTATAGTGAAAAGATTCTGGCTTGGTTATGACTTGATGTGAATTTTTTGATGGGATTAGTTTATGAGGGAGATTCACTTTTGTCACTGTCATTGTATGAGTATTTAGTTTAATCATGATTAGATGGAAGGATATAGTGGAAATATGGAGTGAGAGAAGATAGACTTTTGGACATGACATCCATACAGAGAGAAAACCAGTCTTTGTGCCATGTTGAGGCCTTGACAATGTCTTGTACATACCACTACTCAGACTCCCTCCCAGGCACAACCTGGCAGAGTATTTAGCAGTGGGATTGTGCATCATTTGACTGGGAAGCCTAACTGTCTCGTTACTGAAAGGTTTGGGCCCCATGTACTAACTGGTGGTTCCAGTTAAAACAGCAGTTTTAACTGATATAGCCACAAAATGGAGGAGGTTATGGGTCTCTAAATATGTTTGTTATGACTTTCAAGGGTGCCACTCACAATGCTTCCTTTAGAAGATGGCAACGTGACGTTGCCGAAATATCGGAAAATATTTATTAAAGTATAATTTAATTTATATCCTTAACTACGTTGTTCAATTCCTTAAGTGTTTTAATAATGCATAACCAACGTATAAGCCTGTCTACGAGAATCAACATCATCCACGGAGATACAATCGCATGGAAGGCCCGCCAATACGGTAAATTGAAGTTGAAGCTGTCTAGACAATTAAATCGTCTAACTTTCCTGAAACTTTGCCGGAATAATAAAGTAATCCCGAACTGTGTAAAATTCAAGCGTCGTTTTGTTTCAAAAAAAGCTCTCCAAATATATAACTGCACCAGCTTCGCGTTGCTACGCGAACAAATCACCACCACGCGTTTTCTCTTAGCGGACATTAACGAAGCTATTTGTGCCGTCGAAGATGAGCTGTCGTGCACTTTAAACCACGAACCTTGGTCGATTTTACGTGACGTCTCATGTACCGCTGCTGACAAAGAATTTGAAAAAATACAAGGCCGACAGATGAAAAAATTCGAAAAATTAAAAAAGAACTCTACTGTCCTTCCTAAACTTGCTACCAATACCGTAATCAACCTTTCTTCAGTCACCCTGAAGCCTGAAGCAATCAACGCGCTGTCACGTGGCCACAACTTCGCCATTGCTCCCAAAAAAATACCTAGTGAGGATATTATGATCCAGATCGAACGCGGAATCCGCCACCTTCCACATCAAGTCGCCAACAGTGTAAGACTGGATGTATCTTGTGTCCTTTCCAAAGCAATTCCACCAAAAACCAACATATCCAACAAGGAATATAAAGCTCTACAGGAAATGAAGAATAATAAAGAAATAGTTATCACCAAAGCGGATAAGGGAAATGCAACTGTAGTCCTTAACCAAAAGGACTACACAGGTAAGGGTAAGCTGAATGCTCTTCTATTAAATCGGGCTACTTACCTCCCTATCAATTACAATCCTACCAACTCTCAAATTAGAAAACTTTACAGGCTCCTTAAGAGAGTCACTTCTTGGCCTGTAGAAGTTACCAACAGATTAAAGCCATTTAACTCTATACCCCCCCCCTATTTACGGACTCCCAAAAATACATAAAGAAAATGTGCCATTACGTCCCATAGTGGATGGCATTGATTCCCCCACATACAAATTAGCTAAACATTTGGCCAAAGAGCTCACACACTATACTGGCAACAGACCATCACACATAAAAAACTCAGCCCATTTCAAAGCCAGCATAGAAAACCTTACACTCCAACGTACTGACATAATGGTCAGCTTTGACGTCTCCTGTTTATTCACAAATGTCCCACTCAAGGAAACTTTAGAGCTAATCCAAGCTAAATTTTCTCCAGATATCTCAGCCTTATTTCAGTTCACAATGAACTCAGGCTATTTCGTTTGGCAGGGAAAATTCTACAAACAAATAGAGGGGGATAGCCATGGGTTCACCACTCTCCCCACCCTTGGCCAATTTCTTTATGGAGACCTTTGAAGTAAAAGCCTTAGCCTCTGCCCCACAAAAACCAACCATATGGCTTCACTACGTTGATGATGTGTTCGCTATTTGGCCACATGGCTCTGAAACACTTCTCTCCTTCTTAACACACTTAAACAGCCAACATCCCAGAATCAAATTCACCCTGGAAAAAGAGGAGAAAAACAGCCTCTCTTTCCTAGACACTCTAGTCACCCGCCAGCATAATGGAACCTTGGTTTTCTCGGTTTACAGAAAACCCATCCATACAGGCAGATACATTCACCAACAAACCCCCCACACACACACAACAATATGGAGTAGTGAAAACACTATACAACAGGGCTGAACTAATCTGTTCAAACGACTTGGCCCTAAACACTGAACTAAATCACATCCTCAACACTTTCTCAGCCAATGGCTACCCCCCCCCCCCCCAAAAAAAAGTCCAAAAAATATTAGACCCTACAAACCACAGATCCCCCCTCCACAACAAGGATTACTCTAAATCCATCACCATTCCCTACATCCGAGGCACCTCGGAAAAGATTACCAAAATCTTAAAAAAGCATGACCTGACCTCCTGTTACAAACCTTACAGAAAATTGACATCCCTTATCCACTCCACTAAAGACCAACCACTTCCCCTAGACCTACCTGGTGTATACTAGGTCCCTTGCAGTTGTAAACTGTCTTACTTTGGCCAGACAGGCAAGACAGCGAATATCAGAATTTCTGAACACAAGGACTACATCCGGTTTCACAAGTACAGCCATTCTGGTCTTGCAGACCATGCTCTGGATACACGCCACAGAATACGGTGGAAGAAAGCTACAGTAATACACCGTAGCAAATACAAATTTGAATGACTATTTATGGAATCAGCCTCAGCCCTAAGAAATTCTCCAAACCTCAACAAATTTGGTTGTATGCGACTGCCCCAAATTTGGGAGGCTTACATCAGCAGACCTTCAGCCCAATGGCCAAGAACACCTACTTAGCCAGCTAGAGGGCACCATCAGGACTTTTAGGAGAACAATAGCTTCATCTCTTCATTCCCAGTTACTGTGTTTGTAGTGCCTACGTGCACATGCCTTTTTTTGTAAGTTCCTTTAGAAGATGGCAACGTGACGTTGCCGAAATATCGGAAAATATTTATTAAAGTATAATTTAATTTATATTCTTAACTACGTTGTTCAATTCCTTAAGTGTTTTAATAATGCATAAAGAAGAGATGGGGTGAACAAAAACCAGAATCCCTGCTATGGGAAGCAAACATGGCATTGGCCACTTCAGATCTCTAATATGCCACATGGTAATATTACACCTGGCGATAGGAATATCTACCACCTAGGGATGTGCAAAACAGCTGTGTACTTGACCTCATTATTTATTGAAAGTCTTGTAGTCGGTAAAATTCTTAGTGAATGGGGAAAAAAAGGCAAAATAGTACCATTCTACAAGCATTATTCCAAAACAGACGCTTCCAATTTTAGACCAGTCTGTATATCTACAGTTGCAATCATTAGAGGAATGGAATAGCAGGTTGGATGAGAATACATCATTAACCAATGAGCTATGAAGGCCACTCTTTTAGATCATCACTGAAGTTATGATTTACATCAAGGCTACTGGATACAGTTTTGATTATCTAGATGGCATAGAGGAGGGGGGAATTAAAGGATTGCTGGAAAAGGAGTAGAACTATAACCAAAATATTGTTAGAACATAGAATGCATTTCAGATAACTCATTGGTAATTGTAGTGTGTTTATTTATTTTGTTAATATTATTATTCATTGTAAGCAAATGAGTGCCTTGTGATTATCTAATTATTTAGGTAAACTTCAATCAGTTTGAATACATTTGCAATCACATTACATATTTTCTTTCCAGGAAGAACTAAAATCCAATTTGGCTGCACGAACACGAGAATTAAACAAAAAAAGGCAATTAGAAAAGATTCGAGGAAAGCAGCCAACAAACTGGCAACAAATAGTATCCTTTTTTTTACATATAATTTTTTTTTTTCATTATGAAAAATTCTCAATTATTAATTGATTGGAGTAGTGCTCACTTGTGAAAAATAAATAAAGGATAAAAAGGAACTTATGTTCTAGTATACATGATATGTCTTAGAGATAAGCTTCTATAGTTCTTCCTTTTTGGTGTATGTGTGTGTGTGTGTGTATATATATATATAAAAAAAAAACAAATCAGCTAACGCCTTTTTATTCCCGTATACGGGGAGTAGGCGAGGCCATTTAGCCCTATCTAACTTTTGGAGACTGAGTGGGCAGTTCAATATATATATATATATATATATATATATATATATATATATATTTATCTTTTTTTTTTGACTGACTGAAACTGAGAAATAGATAACAAGTTAATTTAATGGAGCACACAACATGTTTTTTCATCAAAAATGACTTCTTCAGGTGTGGTAACACTTAAAGCAAATTAAAAAACATAAAAAAATCATAAAAAGACTGTGCTATTGTAATAACAGACTTGTGAACTGAAGTTAAGTTTGAATTGTCGTTATAGTCCATTCTGTAGTTCTACTGTTGTGTAAATGCGAGCGTATGCGATCATGCGTACACCAGTACCTAATGGCAGAACTATGCGAGTCAGGTAGACTATAACCGAGATTGCTGTTGATATGAGATGAGTCTAGGGCAATTTCTCTGGACTCAACTATGCGCCGTTCCACTTCATCGTGACAAACAAACGTTCGATATTGCATCCCAATCTACTCCGTGTTGGCAGCCTTCATCGTTTGTGTTCACTGAAAATAAGACGTGACTTGAGAGTGTGCTTGCTCTGACTCTATTATATGAAATGTCTCTCTGATGTTCCTCTAGGAGGACTGACTTCTCAGTCTGGCTATAGTATGGTCTCCCACAATCACATATTACCTTGTATACACCAGGGAACTGAAGATGGTTATGAGCCTGTTTTGGGTGGCTTAGAACTGACCTTAGTTTTGGAAGAGTTGAAAAACACATTTTAATATTAAATTTCTTCAAAATTCTTCCTAGTTTCCGGGAGAGCAAGCTGACAAAAGGTAAAGAAATATAACCCTTGGGATTGTTAGGGATCTCTGTATTGTTTCAAGGGCGCTGGTATAGTTGCCTCTTAATGTTTTTGGAAGAGTATCCATTATTTAAGAAAGTTCTTTCTAGGTATGTTAGTTCATTTTTAAGTTCTTCTTCATCGGACAATACTGAGAAATACAAAATCGAACAAACAATTTCCTTAAGACGACAACAGAACTTCCAAGAAACACGCGTCTTTCTCTTCGGTCCTTACATCCACTTATTCCAAGATTATACGGCCTACCAAAGGTGCATAAAGCAAATTGTCCACTCAGGCCAGTAGTTGATAGTATTGATTCACCAACATATAACTTATCAAAATATCCACCATCCTCCTTAAAAGGTCTAGTAGGAAAATCTTCCTCTTATATTAAAAATTCAACGGACTTCGCTTCTAAAATTAAAGATATAAAGCTGACGAATTCCGATATTATGGTGAGCTTTGATGTTGTGGCTCTTTTCACAAATGTTCCAATGCAAGATGTTCTCAGTATTTTAAAAAACAAGATATCTAAAAAGATTTTTGCTCTCTTCTCACACTGTATTAATTCGGGGTATTTTAAGTTCAAAGATAAAGTTTACAAACAGAACAAAGGACTAGCTATGGGTAGCCCTCTGTCTCCAATGCTGGTCAACATTTTCTTCGAGGAAAAAGCCATCTCTAAAGAAACATAAAAACTTAGAGCATGGTGTAAAGAATCTTCACATCTTCCTAAATCATTTAAACAACTTCCACCAGGACATAAAATTTACCATTGAGATTGAAGAAAATGGTTCCCTTTCATTTTTAGACATGAAACTTACTAAGATGTCTGATTCTTTAAAAATCTCAATCTTCAGGAAATCAACACACATGGATAGATACCTACATGCATCCTCACATCACTATCCCGCACAAAAGTTAGGTATCATTTCCACATTGGCTCACTGTGCTCTCTCAGTATTGTCCGATGAAGAAGAACTTAAAAACGAACTAACATACCTAGAAAGAACTTTCTTAAATAATGGATACTCTTCCAAAAACATTAAGAGGCAACTATACCAGCACCCTCAAAACAATACAGAAATCCCTAACAATCCCAAGGATTATATTTCTTTACCTTTCGTCAGCTCGCTCTCCTGGAAACTAGGAAGAATTTTGAAGAAATTTAATATTAAAACGTGTTTTTCAACTCTTCCAAAACTAAGGTCAGTTCTAAGCCACACAAAACAGGCTCATAAACCATCTTCAGTTCCCTGGTGTATACAAGGTAATATGTGATTGTGGGAGACCATACTATGGCCAGACTGAGAAGTCAGTCCTCCTAGAGGAACATCAGAGAGACATTTCATATAATAGAGTCAGAGCAAGCACACTCTCAAGTCACGTCTTATTTTCAGTGAACACAAACGATGAAGGCTGCCAACACGGAGTAGATTGGGATGCAACATCGAACATTTATGTTTGTCACGATGAAGTGGAATGGCGCATAGATGAGTCCAGAGAAATTGTCCTAGACTCATCTCATATCAACAGCAATCTCAGTTATAGTCTACCTGACTCGCACAGTTCTGCCATTAGGTACTGGTGTACGCATTTACACAACAATAGAACTACAGAACGGACTATAATGACAATTCAAACTTAACTTCAGTTCACAAGTCTGTTATTACAATAGCACAGTGTTTTTATATTTTTTAATTTGCTTTAAGTGTAAAGCAAATGACTTCTTCAGGTGTACCACACCTGAAGAAGTCATTTTTGATGAAACATGTTGTGTGCTTCATTAAATTAACTTTTCTATTTCTCAGTTCCAGTCAATCAAAAAAAAAGATGAACATAACATATCCAATCACCGAGTCAATGTAACTACTGATTTTATATATATATATATAAATGTTGTAAAGGAATTCAATGCTTGCTGTGCTGTAGTAGTAGCAGTATTATTTGTCATAGGATTTAGAATAAATAATGCTGTTTTGTCACTCCCAGTAGTAGGCATTTAACTACGTGTCTGAAGGCTATGTGAGAGAAGAAGTTTTGAGCTTGTGGAACTGGTCGAGGATGGGAAGATTAGACTTGTGCATTAACTGTGTGTTTGTTGTGATTACAAGAGCTGTTCCCAAATCTTTGGTGGTAGTTCTTAAGTATGTGAAGGAGTTGCTCTGCTGCTTCTCTGAAGTGCATTTCATGTCAATATTTGGTCTTTTGTAGTGCTTTGATTTCCCCTACCCATTTCTGTGGTAGGTATCTACACATGATCTAAAACGCTCGTTATCTTTGTATTCACTGAGTCTGATTTTAGCTATCTGGTTGGTTTGTCACTAATGTGGTAGGTTGCATGCACATTGAGTGCTGCATACTCCGAGTATCCTGAAAGTAGGACAGAATCTTTTGCATAATTAATGACTAGTTCAAGGCCATCTGCAGACTCTAGTATATAAATGTATCAGGATCTCTTTTTTTTTTTTTTATGCGTTATGGCTCTAGATTCTCACATTATTATGAGGTTGTGAATATGTAATATTTATAACAAGATTATTATACCTTCTTAATTATGAATTACACCTTCATAATTAAGGACTCAGGATCCTTATATATATAATGTATGTATTTCAATTTATAAATTAAAGATACCAAGAAATTATATACTTGGGACTGGGACAACCCATATATAGAAGCTAATGACTTCACATCACTATAATCAAAGTACATGTCCTTGCAGACATGTATAATACTATGCATTATGGGAAAGGTCACTACCCATACAGGTTTCGACCTTTATTAAGGTCTCATCGGTGGGAACCAGACCCAGAGATGATACTATAGTAAGGTTGGAGTCATTCAAAACCTTTTCTAACATGTTTTTTCCAATCCTTTCATACAGAGTGAAAAAAAAAAATTTCTTTTATGTTACTCTCACCCATGATAAGCTACAAACATGTGTTTAGGCTTAAGTTCTGGGAGGACATCCAACATGAATTCTTCACAGCACTTAAGCCTCAACACACGGACAGCACTAGGAAAGGATTGAGAACTAATTTTAATGCTTCCAATATTTCGTCTGTCACCGAGACATCTTCAGAGAGTACAAATAACATTCGTAACACACACAAAGACAACACAGTACTAAGTGAAACACGTGGGTGACTCTTAACGTCCTAGGTGGTGCGCCCTCTATGGGAGTTTGTAGGCTGCCTAGGACGATTACTGTTTCCCAAATATTGAGAAGTTTTATGCATCTGTATTTGTTGAGATTAGGTTGATTACAGAGTGCTGCTGCTGCAGATTCCAAAAATAGTCTTTCTTTCTTTTTACTTTGATGGAGCATGGCAGTTTTCTTCCAGAAGACCATGTGAGTTGTGTCCAATACATGGTCTGCAAGACCAGATTGACTATAGTCATGATTGCAGATGTAAGATTTATGTTAATCTAAATGGACAGTGGCTGATCTACCTGTCTGTAGATACAGACACGTAGATCAGCCTGTCTGTATCTACAATAAGCCAACTTGCAGGCATAGGGTACTTTATCTACTCCAGGCACTGAGAGGGGAGGGAGCTGTTCTTGATTTGGCCTCATGGCCCAGATATATTAAAGTCCTTCCTCAGTTACCTTAATAGTCTACCTCCAAGAATCCAGTTTACAATAGAAAAGGAAAATAACAATTTACCCTTCCTAGGCACATTAGTAACATGCCTTCCCAAATAGTAACCTTTCTTTCACTGTATATAATCCACTTTCACCCACTCACACAGGTAGATATCTCCACAAACTTTCCCACCACCAACCCTCTCAACAATATTGTATCATTAAAACTCTAATCAATAGAGATTATATTCTTTGTTCCAGTGGATCCGCATTCAAGTGAACTCAACCTTATTCACAATGTAAAATCTCTCACGATATGTTACTATGTAACTTATCATGTTCGTTTTTACATAATTTTCTAGGAAGATTGTACTTAAAGAAATGTCAGTTTTGCCTGTAATAATTTAACCATGAGCCTTTGTTAAAATAATGTGGCACATGACATCATTATGTAACGTTGTTAACTCATGTTCATATGTGGCAATTTCAAAAGATGTGGAAAATATGACATCATCATGGATGGATGTCAATATGTGACCATATATGGAAATTTCGAGAAACTTGTGCATACATACAGTGGAAGTCCAGGCCCTTATAAGGCAAAACATTTAGAGGGATTTTGTCTTAGGTTTCCTCATCTTCTCTTACCTGGGTCCACTGCCACGTGAGGTCCATTGTCGGTAATCAGAAGAGAAGCATTGTAGGTCTGAGTTTTCTAATTCTTCACTTCCTGGATCTGCTGCCATGTGGGGGTCTGATGTCGATAATCGAGAGAGAGGCATCATGGGTTCTCAATCTCCTACCTGGGTTGCCACCATGAGAGGTATTATGTTGATCATTGGGATGTCTCACTAGGGAAGAGCTGCACGTTGCTGCCATGTTAAGGGTTCTAAAGGGCATAGAATAATTGACGATTTGGACAAAGAAGAAATTTGGCAGGAAATCAAGAACAAGCCAGCAGAAGGAAAGAAAGACAAAAAAAAGGAGCACTTTCGTGTGAACAAAATATTCATGTAAAAGGCAGTGCTGAACGAGAATCGTAAGTACTTATATATGTGATAATTCCGAACGAGATTGTACATCAAGTGTGTCTGTTTATGGGTACAATAAGATGATGTAAATTGATACTGAATTAAGCATACTCAAGGTATGTTTTAATTTTAGTTTGTGTATGCATGATTAGCAGAATATTCTGTGTGTGAGATTAATTTTAAGGGAAGAAACATAGAACTAAGTCTGAATCAGGAAGAATTGAAATTGACATGGACTTGTAATGCAATGGTATATATATATATATATATATATATATATATATATATATGTTAATATGGATCAAACTGTGTAAATATTCCTTTTTGATTTAATTAAATTGTTTGTGAACAACACGTTGGACTGATTCTGTCAATGCACTACCCTGAAAATTTTGAGCCTGCAGAAGATAAAGTTTAAGTGATTAATAATTAAGCCATGACTAATTAAAGGTAACAATCAACATAAGTGGGGAATGCTAACAATATCTGCTTTGTCTTTAGTTTAAATTCTTATAATCTCGCATTCAAAACGTAGTCTAACTGGTGCTGTCGTAAAACAAATAAATTTGTTTGACTATAGAGCTTGAGAATATAAGATCTAGGCATTCAGCCACTGGCAAGTTCTAAGTAAAGAACCACAATAAAGACAAAGCAGAGTTGAGAAATTTAACTACAACACCTTCTTATCCAATGGCTACAGTGATTACAGAATTTAAAAAAATAATCAGTTCTTCCCCCGTTCCTTAGCCATCTCTTCTGAAGGATTTCAGAAATGCTATTACCATCCCCTACTTCCATGGCATGTTCGAAAAAATAGTCAGGTCGTTAAAAAAGTACATCTTCACAGCTTTTAAGCCCCACTGGAAATTTGCTACCCTTATCTGCTTTATCAAAGATCAGTTCCCTCCTCTCTCAGTGCCTGGAATACCCTGTGCCTGCAAGTTGGCTTATTTTGGACAGACAGGTAGATCAGCCACTGTCCGTTTAAATGAACACAAATCTTACATCTACAATCATGACTATGGTCAATCTTGCCTTGCAGACCACATATTGACAAAACTCACAGGGTCTTCTGAAAGAAAACTACCATACTCTGCCATAGTAAATTTAAAAAGGAAAGACTATTTTTGGAATCTGCAGCAGCAGCACTCAGAAATCAACCTAATGTCAACAGATAGGATGGATGCATAAAACTTCCCAAAATTTGGAAAACTAATCTTAAGAGGTCCAAGTTTACATCCTAGACTGCCTACAAATGCCCATAGAGGGCACGCCACCTAGATAAGACTTTAGAGTCACCCACATGTTTCACTTAGTATTGTGTTGTCTTTTGTGTGTGTGTGTGTGTTACAAGTGTTATTTGTATTCACTGAAGATGTCTCGGTGACAGATGAAATATTGGAAGCATTAAAATTAGTTTATAATTCTTTCCTAGGTATTCAGTAGTAATTCCTAGCTGTCAATACTCCATTAACCACCCAACCGGCCAAGACGTGTATATATATATATATATGTATACAACACACACACATCCAGGTTACCATGGATGCGAAGTGCATATTAAAATTATAATACCGTTGATATTAAATTGAAATATATGATGGCTATGAAATGTAGAGGAGTGGTGTATTTTATCCATATTGACAGCGACGTGGTTAAACCTCCAACTTGATAGACTGTAAACCTATAGTACATTAGTACTGTAGTGACTAATGTGGCTTAAAAAAACTTACTTTTTAAGTTATTTTTAAATTTATTTTTTACATAATCTTGAAACCTTACTCCCATAGACTGTTGTTATAAAATTTTTTCAACCCACTTTATGCCTCTATTAAGTAAGATAGTAGTCTCACACCAGGTGATGAAATTTATCTTGCATCCAAATACAGTCTATGCCAATGGTGGGATTTGAACCCACAATCCACTGGTTGGAGAATAGATATGCTAACCACTCAGCCAACTAGGCTGGCTCATGCATGTGCTCAGTAAGGTGTAATTCATTTCTATCCTTTCTGTTGCTGTGAACTGTGTTATTTTGGTTAGTTTGTAGTGGGTGGTAGAAATAATCCAGAATGCAATGATTATCAGTATGGTGAACATCAAAATATCAATATAATTAAAATAGTTATTGCATCAAATGTGCTTAACACTTTCATTGCCAAGCTGAAAATTGGAATTTCATGTGGTGGCCAATTTTTTATATATTTTTTTATTTAGTTAGCGATGTCCACGCGATAACACGTGATCGGCCGTTTGGTGAGAACTCGCATCACACGTTATCGTTCATTGCCAAGCTGAAAATTGGAATTTCGTGTGGTGGCCAAATTTTTTTAATTTTTTTATTTAGTTAGCGACGTCCACGCGATAACGCGTGCTCGGCCATCAGGTGAGAACTTATATCACGTGATTGACAATGAACGTGTTAATGTCTCCAGAAGCATTATTATATCGAATGTAGAATATTGAAAGTAATGGTATCTCTTCTGATGACATAACTTATGTGAACAATTACAAAACCACTACTCTTTCTCTTACATGCACAGAAATGTGACAGCTTGAAATCAACCTCCAAAATAGCGAAGTTGAAGCAGATCATCAGTGAGATAACTTGGGAATTGCAAAAAGTCGAGATGCATTTAGATGAACAAAGGGAGAAAAAGAAAAATGAACAGAAAAATAAGAAACAACAAAGCAAGGAAACAAGTAAGTTGGGAAATAACAGAAATCAGGTAAGTGACATTGTTAGTAAAAAAGAAAGAAGTTATTTGGTATGGTGACTATAATAAAACATGCTATAGATGAGCGAGTTATGACATCGAGTTTTCCTGGAGCGAAAATTAAAAATATAAAGGAAGCAATTCAAAAACAGAAAAGAAAACTAAATGAAATCGTAGTTGTAGTAGATACAAATGATTTAACTGGCGATAACTTCAGTGTGAGAGAGGATATGAAAGGGTTGTTGGAAGAGGCGAGAGTGAAGAGTGAGAAAGTGAAAATTGTTAGTATTTTACCTCGCTATGATAAAAATGAATTAAGAAGAAGGGCTATGATGGCAGATGATTCGATGCATAGGCTATGTAGAAGGAATGGATGTGAGTTTCTTGTGTGGAGTGAGTTTGAGGGAAGATTGGATTTGTATAAGAGGTATGATGGCTTACACCTGAATGCATTTGGTATCAGGAAAGCTAATAACTGGTATGAGACCTAACACAGAGAATCAAGGAAACTAAATTATAAAGGGAGGAATGTGTGAATGTAAGAGCGATAATGTTACATAACTGTGTTAATGAGAGGAATGAGCTTTATCATGGAAATGGTGATGAGGAGTGAACGATTTCAGGTTTGTGTTCGGCCAGTTCGGACCCCATCATGTGTGCAAAGATGTCTATATGTGTAAAGCATTAGAGAATAATAGAGATCTGCAAGTTGTCCAACTGTATCAGGCAGACTGCAGACAAGACAATACAAAAGAACAAACAGGTAGATTATTATGTCTGTACACGAATGCTTGGCAAGTATAATTTATTGACTTTGAGTATCAGTATATGTTCAGAGATGTATTAATATTGCGTTTGGCAAGTATAATTTATTGACTTTGAGTATCAGTATATCTTCAGAGATGTATTTATATTATGTTTTGCTAGTTTCTAAAATTTTGCTTCAATAAATTGTTCATTGAACATCGTTAGTATATATATCGTGTATCTTATTTTTAATGATAATAACTTGACATAGGAAGTAGTAAGATTTAAATTGCACCTAATTTGTATTTGCATGCATCTGCAAAAATGAGAAATCACTCTTATTAATGCATTCCTACTCTAATTAATTTGTTTTAGACAGCTTTAGTGATGGGCCAATCAACATCAGAAAAAAAAAATCCTAAAGGATGTTGACATCTTTCAGTGTTTTGGTTAGATTTTCAGAAAAAAATATTCAATTTATTTCTTTTATGAAACAAAAATGAGCACTGATAAATCTCTTCGCTTGTTAAAGATACTGTATAGAGAGAGAAATTAGACAAAAAATAGCAGTGTAGATGGCACAAAAATAACAGACCTTGAAGAGTGTGCTTCATTCTCCCTCCCCCTTTTTTTAATCAGCTTTAATATCATTTGCCTTCATAATGATTCATATATTATTATTATTATGTGACACCTCCAGGGAGTCCAAAGACTCATCGAGGGAGAGTGTGGCAACAGCATCGAACGATTGAATCCATTCCAACTACTAACTGCACTCAAAATTGCTTAAGTTTTTACGAGCGATTAGTAGCAGAGGCTCTACCAATCGACCAACCTTTGCTGGCTTATATAACACAACCTATTTCTATTTTTACTGTTATTTGTTATCTATTTACCAATAAATCATTGTGCCTGTTGTGCCCAGATTTGGTCACCGGGTTTTCAGAAGGATGAATAGATGTTGGAAAGGGTCCAAAGGCGACTGACTAAGGTAGTTTCTGACCTCTGGAATGTTGAGTATGAGGAAAGATTGAGAAGATGCAATTTGCAGAGTCTGGTGGAGAGAAGGAAGAGGGGAGATATGATAGAGACCTACAAGTTGGTAAGGGATTGTTATAAGATCAATGGTGGAGAAGTTCTACAGAGAATAGTGGGAGATCAGGGGAGAACCAGTGGTCATCCCTGGAAACTATATAAAGAGGGTGTGAGTAGGGGAGTGAGAGGCAGGTTTTTTTCATGCAGAGTTGTCAATGATTGGAATGCCTTGCCTGAGAGTGTGGTGACTGCAAGAAGTTTGAGCGTGTTTAAGACATGGTATGATGAGATGTGTGTGTCATAAAAGGACCTCCCAGATGAGTCTTTGACTCCATGAGGTCTTGGGAAATAATAATAATAATAATAAATCATCCTCCCTCTCCCTACCAGAATGAGTGTTGATTTAACATTGCATAAGCTATGAATTTGATGTCTTTACTCATACCAGGAGCACTTTTTCATTTCTCTTTAAATTAATGTATTGGCTACTTCTCACATCTAGCAAGGGCTGAAGTTGATAAATGCTGAAACAATGGCTCAGCAGCTGCTGTCTAGCAAGAACAACTCACTGTATATAAGTTAATATAGAACAGCAAGCATTTAATTAAAAAATATACACGTAAATACAAATAAAATTTTTACTTACATTAAAAGGTATAAAAATGTCAACAAAATGTTTATTTAGTTAGTTCATAATTGTATGGTTGTTTTGGCAAAGATTTTCATTGCAATATAGTTTTCCTGGAAAGTAGTATCTTTCTTTCTTGATATCATGCATGGAAAAGGTTGTGTTTGCAGTACATGTTAATTTATTTTCACAATATTGATGACAACACAGAATAATAAGAAAATAACTAATATTTATTAACTTATTTGCAGATATTTTTCTGATATTATATCCAGCATCTTCGGTGCACACAAACCGTTTGTCACATTACACGAAACAACAACAATTTGGTATAACAATGAGACTAGTTTTAAAAAAAATTGTAATGGACAACACAAGGAACTAAGGTTCCAATTAGTAGCATCTGTGTAGAAAAGGAGAGAAAACAAGTATTAATTAGATCTTAAAATGACTATCTCCCAGATTTTTGGTAAATTTATGCAGACATACTTGTTGAGGTTTGGAGTATGTTTTACAGCTTCTGTTGATTCCAAAAACAATCTCTCTGACTTATGACTTTGTGTAGTACTTTTGCTTTCTTCCAATTGATCCTGTGTGAAGGGATATCCAAGACACGGTCTACTAGACCCGACTTGCCATAATGATAGTGCCTCATGTATTTTTTATGTTCACCAATTCGAATATCAACAGTTCTTCCTGTCTGTCTATAGCAGGGGTGGGGAACCCATTCGCCCCTTTGCTGATGTACTCGTATGTACATACACTATATATAAGAGTTAAAATTTGCCAGTCGCCTGCGGACGTTTTTAAATTAGCAATTTTCGCCCATGTTATTAAAAAGGTTCCCCACTCCTGGTCTATAGTAAGCCTGGTCACAAGAACAGGACACTTCATAAACTTTTGGATGTGATACAGAAGAGAGTTTGTCCTTAGGTGAATGGATTAGAGTTGCCAATTTGACATAAGGTTTAAATACAGTGCATGGTTAATATTTATTAAGCACTGTAGATAATTTTTCAGATGTGCCCTTGAATGTATTGGATGGTAAGAGTTTTGTGTGGTAGGCAATGGAGGGGGATTTCTGGTGAGCATTTAGTAATTTTTTTTCTATTCTATGGGGATTATAGCTATGCATACAGCTTCTCTTAAACCAGTGGTTTGGCTATGCTATGTTGATGATGTGTTTGCTATTTGGCCACATCAGTGGTTTGAGAGAAGCTGTATGCATTGCTATAACCCTCCGTAGAATAGAAAAAATTACTAAATACTCCCCAGAAATCCCCCTCCATTGCCTTCCATATCCAAAGTGTCTGAATACATTTTTATCGCATTTAAATATCCAACACCCTAAAATACACTTCACAATGGAAAAGGAAGCTAATGACTGTCTGCCCTTCCTGGATACACTAATCACAAGGCTTCCAGATGGTTCCTTATCTTTTTTGGTTTATAGAAAACCCACACATACCCTGTATGTGTGGGTTTTCAGACAGTTACAAAGCAGTCACACCATCATCCACCTCAACAGTATGGTATCCTAAGATACACTACAGATACAAAGCTATAACTATTTTTTCCATTAACAATGCTCTTATTGCTGAACTCACATCACACCTTCTTAGCCAATGGCTATAATCCCCCATAGGATAGAAAAAATACTGAATGGTCTCCAGAAATCGCCCTCTATTGCCTACCACACAAGACTACAGCAAAACTGTTAACATCTCATACATTCAAGATACATCTGAAAAGATATCTAGAATGCTTAATAAATATCAACTATGCACTGTATTTAAACCTTATGTCAAATTGGCAACTCTCATCCATTCACCTAAAGACAAACTCTCTTCTTTATCACATCCAGGAGTCTATGAAGTGCGCTATTCTTGTGACTTGGCTTACTGTGGACAGACAGAAAGAACTGTTGACATATGCCTTAGTGAACATAAAAAATACATCCGGCACTATCATTATGGAAAATTGGGTCTAGCAGACCATGGATATATATTATAGCTATGCATACAGCTATGCCTTCACATAGGATCAATCGTAAGAAAACAAAAGTGCAGAAGTCATAAGTTAGAGAGTTTTTTTGTTTTTTTTTTTGAATCACCAGAAGCTGAAAAACACTCCAAACCTCAACAAGTATGGCTGCATAAATTTACCAAAAATCTGGGAGACAATCATTTTAAGATCTAATTAATACTTGTTAATTAGATTATTCTAATTATTATAATTAATACTATTCTAATTAATACTTTCTCTCCTTTTCTACACAGATGCTACTAATTGGAACCTTAGTTCCTTGTGTTATCCATTACAATTTTTTTTTTAACTAGTCTCATTGTTATACCAAATTGTTGTTGTTTCGTGTAATGTCACAAACAGTTTTTGTGCTCTGAAGATGCTGGATATAATATAAGCAAATAAGTTGATAAATATTAGTTATTTTCTTATTATTCTTGATAGTGAGTTGCCGTGATGTATTTAATATTTGTAGTACATTTGTAATATTTGTAGTACAGCAATCCCTCGATTAACGTGCCCCCGATTAGTGCATTATTTTTTTTTCGATACCCAAATTTGATTAGTGTGCTATATACATCTTAAAAATAAATGTTACAGATTTTAAAAATTTTCGATCTATACATTTTTTATGGCTAACTATTTTAAAAAATCACTCACCAGGATGAAATAATTTAGTTACCAATTTGAAACATTTTGCAGAGTTATTTTTTAATGGCATACTACACTATTTCCATGTACACTATATTCCAAATTTACCTCCAAAATTTATGTCATCTGCTTTACATAGCATTTTGCTTATCATATCTCGTGCAATTGTTTTTCATACTTTTTATTTTAAATTATTTTCCTAACCTTTAATCATGAGTAAAAGAATTAGTGAGCAAAAAACAGAAGTGTGAAAATGATTCGTAAAATAATCTGATTGGAAGAAAAACTTGAAATAATAAAGAAAAATGAACAAGGCGAGTCCAGAGCAAAGATAGGACAAGAACACAAAAATGGGTGAATCAACTGCTGAATACAAAGAGAAAGGTAAGGCTGCTTGAAGTTCATCATGCATGCAATGAAAATCAAAGTATTATAATGATTGAATTAGAGAGACTTCTTTTTACATGGATCAAAGATTGTAAACAAAAATGGATACCGCTAACGCTGGCCTTATTAAATCAAAAGCATCGTCTCTTTGTAACCTGGAAAGAAAGGGCTATCAATGATGGAAAAGAAGAAGAATTCCATGTTAGTACTGGGTGATTTGAGAGTTTCAAAAAGAGAAATAGCCTACACAATGTTCAGGCAAAGCTGCAAGTGCAGATAAGGAGATATCCAGAGATTTTGAAGAAAATTGTGTACTAATGGGACTATTGTGATCAACCAATATTTAACGCCTATGAAACCGGCCTTTTTTTGGAAGCAAATGCCTTCCAAGACTTTTCTAGCCAAATCAGAGAAATCTCAGCCTGGTAAAGTCGAATGAAACTACTGCTAGCAATATGTGAGCCATTTGGTAGCACATTCTTCCACATTGTGCAAATGATTTCAGAGGCTTTTCAAATTAATCTAATTAATTAAATCTCATTATGAGAAATTAAGTGATGACCTACTAAATTTAGATGCACAGCAGGAAGATCCTGAAGAATATGAAGAAAATTTAATTACTGACAAGCCGAAAGAGGTTTCACGGAAACAATTTGAAAATAGTTTTCGTACAATCGAGGTTTTTAAGCAGAAGAGGCAATAGGGCCATACCGTCAGTTGTAAGAAAAAAAGAAACAGAATGCTCGCCAAACTATGTTAGCTCAATTCTTTGTTAAGAAGCAGAATAATAAATTTATATTCTGAATATGTTTTATTGTCTTTCAGCTTCATGGTTTTCCTTTAACTAAGCCCTGAGACATACTTTAATTTTTTTATTAAAAAAATTAATATTTTTTATTAAAAAAATTAAGGTCAAAAAAGAAATCTGAGGAACGAATTATACATTTTCCCATAGGTTATGATATTCGATTAATGCGCCTGTTTAAAAGAACGCATTAGGTGCATTAATCGAGGGATTGCTGTATTTAAAGCATATTTTTTAGCATTATTTTTATTTTATCTTGTTTTTTTTTTTTTTTTTTTTTTTTTTTTTTTTTTTTTTTTTTTTTCCTTAATTCCTATATTCAGGCACAGGTTTAGTATGCTTTTGTTTCTGATTTAAGTAACAGTAGACTTAAAATCGTACAGGAATATAACGATTACTGTTTATAAAGTTTTATAAAGAGGTCAAAGTTATAGGACTTGCTATAAGGAAGTTTTATTTACACTTTATTTTTCTTTTGTATATCTTTGATTTTTTAAAATTTATTTAAAGTTCATTTATTTTAAATATTACTCATATTGCTCTAACACATCTTAAATGTATTCTATTATTATAGAGTACCAGCAAGTACTGAATAATCCATTATTAAAAAATTATGGAAACACTGTGTTATAGTAAAACTTCAGTTTAATATAAACCAAAATAATCACTCAACATTTTGATCTTCATATCAAGATCATCTGGAGTATATACATATAGATACAAAGAAACAAGCTATGTTGCAATCCATCTAGTATGCTAAGGTCATACTAATTTGGGTCAACCGTAACACTACTGACCTGTCCTCTGGTGAGAATAGCAGAGGACAGGCCAGTAGTGTTTTTTTTTTTTTAAATCTTCCATTTAGCTATCCAGTTTAATCTTTGTTATACCATGAAATGTTTCATTTAATCTTTGCAATATTGTGGTATACATTTAGATGTTTATTCTGTTGTATCAATTTGAAGTTTGTTAATGCATTGTTCAAAATGAACATATAGGAAACAGAATATGAAAATCGTATACAGTTAAGAGTTTATTTTTCACTTGGTCAGACTATAATAAGTTTAGTTTAATCCTTTATCCAAGTGTGAACAAACAAAGTTTGCGCCTGAAAGTATCCTCAGGACTGGGGTAAGGTGGTACAACACCGGGCAACTCGTTGCAAAGGTGGAGAAAGTTTTCATCACTCCTATCTCAGTATCTCCCATAATGCAAAGCACATCTCCTTGTGGATATGTGTAATGCTATGCATTAAGGCAAGGGCCACTACCCATACCAGTTTCGACCTTTATTGAGGTCTCGTTAGTGGGAGCCAGGCCCAGTAGTGGAGACACCAAGGCAGGAGAAGTGAGAGGTCATCCCAACCTATAGGAGTTGCCAAAGGGTGTACAGCCTTATTATTAAATTACTCCGGATTCAGAGAAAGATGTTGAGAGCTTATTTTTCCAGTGTTGTACCACCTTACCCCAGTCCTGAAGATACTTTCAGGTGCAAACTTTGTTTGCTCACACTTAGATGAAGGATTAAACTAAACTTATTATGGTCTAACCAAGTGAAAAATAAACTCTTAACATTTTTCTCTGAATTCGGAGTAGTTTAATAATAAGGCTGTACACCCTTTGGCAACTCCTATAGGTTAGGATGACCTCTCACTGCTTCTGCCTTGGTGTCTCCACTACTGGGCCTGGCTCCCACTGAAGAGACCTCAATAAAGGTCAAAACCGGTATGGGTAGTGGCCCTTGCCTTAATGCATAGTATTACACATATCCACAAGGAGATGTGCTTTGCATTATGGGAGATACTGAGATAGGAGTGATGAGAGCTTTCTCCACCTTTGCAATGAGTTGCCCTGGTGTTGTACCACCTTACCCCAGTCCTGAAGATACTTTCAGGTGCAAACTTTGTTTGCTCACACTTGGATAAAGGATTAAACTAAACTTATCATATACAGTTAAGCTTGCAATATGATAGTTAGAACTAAATTTAAAACATGCATAATAATATGTATGTGTGCATGAATATATACTATACACCTCTATCATATTACCCCCTCTTTCTCCTGTTAACCAATCTGTAATCCACATACTCAAAATTTGTCGTAATCTAAATCTCATAATCTGATTTAATCTTTGTAACTCTTCTTTGCACCCTTTCCACAGTTTTTTTTATTCCCTTGGAACTGGGGATAAAATCTACACACAATAATCCAGTTGCAGTCTTCTTATCATGCCTTATGAAGAGACAAAATTACTTCCTTATCCTTACATGTCATGGTTTGCTTCAACTATCACAATTATCCTCCGAGTTGCTATGTGATCTTTGAACTTCAAATTCCTATCCACCATTATGGCAAGATCTCTAGCCTCATCAGTTTCTTGTAGGATAGCCCCGCTAATAATCGTATGAGGTCCCAGTTTACATCCTACGCCGCCTGCCCAGAGAGGGCGCACTACCTAGAAAGTACTTTAGTCACCCATGTGTTTCATTTACTATTGTGTTGTATTTGTGTGTGTGTGTGTGTGTGTGTTACAGGTGTTATTTGTACTCCCTGAAGATGTGACTAAGACAAAATACTGAAAGCATTAAAAATTATTTTTAATCCTTTCCTAGTGCTGTCAATACTCCATCAAACCTCCAACATGATGTCCTCTCCACTACATCCATAGAAGACTCATCTAGGACTAGTTTAGAGTACAAAACTTAGGGATAATAGGATTAGACAGATTGAAGATTAGCTCTCTTAAAGATATGAGTAACTTGTATATGATAGGACATTGTCTCAAAAAAATAAAAGTAATGATACAAAATTAATAACGGAAAAAACTTGCGTAAAAAGATTATTTAATAGTATAATTTTCGCCTGTGTGTCACAGGCATCTTCAGTACATATTAAGCTCAAATTAAACAATAACTGACAATTCCAAAAAGTGCCACCTGAGTTGCTGGTGTAAGATAACTAAAAAGGTCAATAAATTTCCTAAAAAAAAAAAAATAATAATAATTTTTTTAAAATAATCTTTGTACATGAGTTTTTTCCGTTATTAATTTTGTATCGATATATCTACTCACAGTATACCTCTTTTAAAACTTATTGCTAGACTTCACGGAGAGTCTATTTCCAAACAATCTGCTAGATCCTTAAACGATGTAAGGTGGCCCAGGTTATTCCGACCTGTTGTAAAATAAAATAAGTTTTTAGGTCCCCAAAAGCTCATTGGAAAATTTAAAGCTAGTAAGTCTTTTAAATAATCAGCTGCACGAAGCTAAAAATTCTCTTGCCCTCTTAAATAGAGAAATCATGGACATAAAAAACGCTCTGGAATCTGTTTTAACGGTTGAAACTTTTAATACTATAATGCGCATATCTTCGAGTTCTTACCTAAAGGTCTTTAATGATTCTCGTGACAAGCTAAAAATGCAAATTTGAATCACTGGTCAGCCTACCCTAGATCCAGTAAGAATACTATTGATATAGATAAAGTAGTTATAAATGTTTCCAAACATCCACTAACAGACTGTGAATGTTTTGTTTTATCAAAAAGACCTGATTTCGCCATTACGCCGAATAAGGTGCCACTTATGGATTTTTTTCATAACATAGACAGGGGTATTCGATCCTTATCCCAAAAAACAGCCAACAGATTATGTTTTGAATGTGCAAAAATTCTTTTTTAATGCCAAGACTCCTCGTCCTAATCTTTCCTACTCTGAGTTTAAAGCATTGAAATCACTGAAGAATAACAATAATTTAATTATTACGAAAGCTGATAAGAGGAAGGCTGTAGTGATTCAAGATAGGAAGGAATATGAGAGAAAAATGTCTCTTTTACTTCGTGACTGTTCAACTTATAGGCCTCTTATATCAAATCCTGCCTGGAGTCAATTGAAGAGACTTAATTCTCTTATAGATAATGTATCTACATGGAATGAAGATCAAAAGAAAAAAACTTAAAACCTTCTTCAGTCATCCACCTAGATTGTATGGTCTTCCAAAAGTTCATAAACCAGTCATTCCGTTAAGACCAGTCATAGATTATATAGGTTTCCCTACTTACAAAATCTCAAAATTTTTATCAAATTTACTCTCCTCTTCAACTAGAAGAACTGATACTTATATAAAAAATACTTTGGATTTCAAAAATAAAATGTCAGATCTTCATTTGGACGTTTCTGATATCATGATCAGTTTAGATGTTTCTTTATTTACAAATGTGCCTCTTTCTGAAAGCATTGAATTACTACAACAGGAATTTCCTTCAGACATTGTAAACGTATTTGATTTTGTAATACATTCTGGTTATTTTTCCTTTAAAAATAAGTTGTATCAACAAATTGAAGGAACAGCAATGGGCAATCCTCTTTCTCCTGCTATCTCCAATTTCTTTATAAAATATTTTGAACAACGTATCTGACAACATTTCTCCCAGACCTACTCGTTGGTTCAGATATGTCGATGACATTTTTGCTGTATGGAATGGCTCTTCGGATAAACTTCAACAATTTCTCACTAAGTTAAATGCACTTCATCCTAGGATCAAGTTTACCCTAGAGGTAGAATCAAATAAGCAGTTAGCCTTTTTAGATCTTCTAATTCTTCGCCAACCAGATGGTAACCGACATTTCTCAGTTTATAGAAAGAAGACTCATACAGGTGATCATGGGATGGTGATCAGATATCCATGCGGAATCTGATCACCATCCCAGTCAAAAGGTAGGAACTATTATAACACTGGTTCATTGGGCCCACTCCTTTTGTTCTTCAGGCGATCTTTTACAGAAAGAACTACAATATATAACTTCTTCCTTTCTATCTAATGGTTATAAGAATTGCTTCATTAAAAGAACTTTGAGTAGTTTTAATATGTCTTCCTCTTCAAACAGAAGAAATAATGCACATTCCTATCCCTTATGTACAAGGCATCAGTGAATGTATAGCAAAAGTTTTAAAACCACTGAATATTTTTGTTGCCTTTCGACCATTTAGAAAAATCTCCACCTTTCTCACTTCTCCTAAGGACAAGCTTCCACATTTTAATCATCCAGGTGTCTACCAGATTCCGTGCTCTTATGGATTATCTTATTTCGAACAAATGGGAAGATCTGCCTCTATTCAGCTAGAAGAACACCAATCTTATATTGAATACTTTAAACCTGAAAAGTCTGGACTTGCAGAACATGCCATCTTCACTAGACATAGAGTTCATTGGAGAATGACAAGAGGTCTTCACAAAAGTCAGTTCCTCGTGGAACGCCTTTATAAAGAAACATGTGAAACTCTACTTCATTCTCCTAACTTAAACAGATCCGACAGCTTACATCTATTCCCTTTATGGGAGATAGTACTTTACAAATCAGCTAATCTTTCCTAACTTTTTTTTTTTTTAAGGAAATTTATTGACCTTTTTAGTTATCTTACACCAGCTACTTAGGTGACGCTTTTTAGAATTGTCAGTTATTGTTTAATTTGAGCTTAATATGTACTGAAGATGCCTGTGACACACAGGCGAAAATTATACTATTAAATAATCTTTGTACGTGAGTTTTTTCCGTTATTAATTTTGTATCGATATGTCTACTCATAGTATACCTCTTTTAAAACTTAAAAAAAAAGTAATGAGTGGTGTATAGTGGTGTATACTGATTGCCTTCCTTTTTTTGGTTGAAAATTCTTGCTGATATGAATTCCCTTCAGGAATATTTCAGTAGACTTTTTCTTGGACAAACAAATGGGTTATAGTTATATTATCAACGTACTGATATTAAAATATTCTGAAGTTACACTTAGGAGTGCACAGATATAAGACTGTGTACTGTATTGGTGGGACTGTGCTTCAGTGGGAGGGGTGAATGAAATTTGAGATTGGATGCGATGGTCGGCAGAGTACTGAAGTTGAGAGGGCATATTGCAGGTGTTACAAAGACTACAAACTGCATTGCTGATATGATGAGTACCTTGACAAGTGAGCACAGAGTTTATTATGTCACTGTATAAAGCATTGGTCAGAATATAAATGGACTATTGTGTTCAAATTTGGTCACCTAGTGTTCATTATGATCTGGAAACATTGAAGAGGGATTCAGCGATGAGTGATCAAGGCAATATCAGGACTCGGAAATGTAGTTATGGGAATAGGTTGAAGGAAGAGGTGATATGATAGAGATGTTAGTGAGCAGATTTTATTCAGATTAAATACAGAGGAGCATTATGAAAAGAGTAGAAGAACGAGAAACTATCCTTGGAAATTATATAAGGTATAATAAAAATGGAGTTATTAAGAAGAAAAAAAAAGAGAGGTGAAAGTGAAGAACTGGTGGTCATGAATGAACAGGGAGAGAAGAGCAGCGAGAAACTAGTGGGAGTAATGAGAATGAGTTTGCAATATGGATATAAAAATGGAAAGGAGTAAGTGTGAATAGTGGAAGTGGTAGTGAATCTATGTGTGTGAACATAGTCATTATAAAGAAGAGAAAGACCACCTGAGCTTTAGTGGGATAAGTTGAGAAATGCTTGAGCTCTTTTGAAGAGGAATTATAGCTGGGACATTGCATATGTTGGACTAGTTACAGACTCAAAAATGAACTACTCTGTTTATGAATGTCAGGAATATCAGAAATAAGAGGGGAAGGAATTTATTGCTCTGATTGAGATGATTTACCTAAACATTTTTGCGACGTGTACACACACACACACGCACGCACGCATATTTTATTTATTTTTTTTTTTCTGTTAATGCGAATCCCACCTATGAAATGTGAAACTCTCATACGTTGATAGGCTAAAGGTTAGATCATCCAGAAATCCTGCTCTAGAGCTGAAACATAACTTTTCAAGCTCACATCAGCCTCCAGTATGCAGCATTGAGGTTTCACACTGAGCAGCAAAATTCTTCTGTCATCTAAAGTGAAACATGGCTGGATGAATATGATGTACTGATGGAATTAGAGATGAAGGAACATATTGTTTTCATTGTAGATGGAAAGGGAGATAATGGCAAATTTTGAGGCAGTGTGTATGAGGTGAAGGTAGCCAGTTTGAGGTATTTAGTGAGATTTGTTCAAAGTCTGGACAACATATAGAGGATATTGGTTTAGTGAATAAAAGAAGGGTGATTTTAATTATGGAAATACAGAAATGAAGAGAGGAGAGCAGCTTAGAGTAAGAAAAATAAATTTCTTGAGTTTCTGGGTGACATCTACCTTGAGAGTATGTAACAGAAGAAGCACAGGGATTGAAAGTCTTGGATTTGATTGTTGCTTCAGAAGATGATGGAACAAGATGTCAAATCTTGGGGTGAAGGCTACTATGGGTAATCACCTGATCATAGCCAGATATAGGAGCTTCTGTGAGAAATGGATATAAGTAGAGAACTACAAGCAGATGAGTATAGAAAACTCAGGAGAAGAGCAGTAGTGTGAGATGAAGAATTAAGTAAAAATGAGATTAATGCTATTTGGGCACTAGTAAAGGAAGATTTAATCACAGCAGTATCTGAATGTATTTCATAAGTTAATTAGAAGTGTAAAATGAATGAAATTGAGCAATCATCTAAATCAGTGTTTCCCAAAGTGTGGTATGCATACCACAAAAGATCTTTATGGGGTATGAGGCAAGTTTTTTAAATTTCAGTTACCTTTTTTATGTTTATATTTTTGTCACTGTTACAGATAAGTGCAGGTCTTATTCTGTAATTAATTTTTTAATGACTACTTCTTCTTTCGCTATGCCTTATCCCATGTTAAACTGGGTCGGCGTTCCCATCTTTAATCTTCTTCTTCCAGATTCTCCAGTCCAGGGCATCTTTCCGACTCCATCCTTTCTCCCTAAGATCCTCTGCCACCTTATCCCTCCATCTGAGTTTGGGCCTGCCTCTTTTCCTCCTTCCCTCCACCTCCATATGCTCCACTCATTTACCAACATACTCCTCACTCCTTCTCTCTACATGACCGAACCACCTCAGCCTGCTTTCTTTTACCTTCTTACCGATCGGTCCCACCTTGATCATCCCTCTGATGTAGTCATTCCTTATCCTGTCCTTCTTTGTCACACCACTCATCCATCTCAATCTCTGCCACTTCCATCTTCCTCTCCTGCGCCTTTGTTATAGGCCACATCTCCACGCCATGGAGCAACACCGGCCTCACCACCATCTTATACAGCTTTCCTTTCATCTTACAACTCGCTCTCTTGTCGCACAGGACCCCACTCATCTTCCTCCAGTTCATCCAGCTGCACGTTATTCTGTGCTGTATTTCCTCATCCAGATCACCATTCCTCTTGACGACCGACCTGAGGTACTTGAATTTCTTCCCTGAAGTTAACCTTTTGTCCTGGAGTCGTATGATCATATCCTCGTCACTCCCCGTTGATATATATTCAGTCTTTAATAATAAATTTAGTTTAATCCTTTATCCAAGTGTGAGCAAACAAAGTTTGCACCTGAAAGTATCTTCAGGACTGGGGTAAGGTGGTACAACACCAGGGCAACTCGTTGCAAAGGTGGAGCAAGCTACCAACACTCCGATCTCAGTATCTCCTATAATGCAAAACATATCTCCTTGCAGATACGTCTAATGTTATGCATTAAGGGAAGGGCCACTACCCAGACTAGTTTTGACCATTATTGAGGTCTCTTCAGTGGGAGGCAGGCCCAAGTGGAGATACCAGGCAGAAGCATTAGCAGGTCATCTCTACCTATAGGAGTTGACAATTGGTGTGCCACCCTTTTTTAATAAATTACTCTGGATTTAGAGAAAGATGGTGTAAGTTTATTTTTCACTTGGTTAGGGTATAATAAATTTAGTTTAATCCTTTATCCAAGTGTGAGCAAACAAAGCTTGCTCCTGAAAGTATCTTCAGGACTGGGGTAAGGTGGTACAACACCAGGGCAACTCGTTGTAAAGGTGGAGCAAGCTACCAACACGTCTATCTCAGTATCTCCTATAATGCAAAACACATCTCCTTGCAGATATGTCTAATGTTATGCATTAAGGGATAACACTTTCAGGCACAAACTTTGTTTGCTCACACTTGGATAAAGGATTAAACTAAATTTATTATACTCTAACCAAGTGAAAAATAAACTTTCAATATTCAGTCTTTACCTGGTTAATTTTCATGCCTCTCTCCTCCAATACCTTTCTCCACTCTTCCAGGGTCTTTTCAAGCTTCTCTCGGGATGATTCACAGAGAACAATATCATCGGCAAACATCATGCTCCATGGTGCCTCCTTCTTGACGTCCTCCACTTGTACATCCATGACCAGATCAAAGAGGTAGGGGCTCAGAGCTGATCCCTGATGGAGCCTTACGACAATGGGGAAGCCCTCTGTCATGCCAACACTAGACCTGACCTGAGTTTTCGCTCCCTCATACATTTCCTTCACCAACTTCACGTACTTTTCTGACACCCCCAATCTTCCTCATACACCTCCATACCTCCTGTCTGGCCACTCTGTCATATGCCTTTTCCAGGTCTATAAACACCATATGTAGCTCCGCCTGCATCTCCCTATATTTCTCCATCAATCGCCTTGGCGCAAATATTGCATTCGTTGTCCCTCTTCCTGGCATATCCAAACTGCTCCTCACCAATTTTTGTTTCCCTCTGTATCCTTCCTTCAATTACTTTTTCCCATATCTTCAACGAGCGTGACATCAGCTTGATCCCTCTATAGTTGCCACAATCTTGAACATCTCCTTTTCCTTTGTAGATTGGGACGAGAATACTTTTCCTCCATTCTTCTGGTATCTTTTCCTGTTGGGCTATTTTCCTCATCAGATCCCATAACATGTCTACGCCCTTGCTGCCCAAGCTTCTCCACACTTCTCCAGGTGTCTGGTCCGCCCCCACAGCCTTTCCATTCTTCATTTTTCTCAGTGTCCAATACACTTCCTCTCTGCTTATGTCATGCACTGATCCTTCTTTTGCGTCTCCATCCTCACACCTCTCTCTTGGATTCTCTTCATTTAGTAGATTACGAAAATATTCTTCCCATCTTCCTCTGATTTTGTCCTCTTGTAGTACTACTCCTGTGGTCCTTTATCTGCTTAACTGATGTTATGTCTTTCGAGGCCTTATCTCTAGCTTTCGCTATTCTCAACAACTTAGCTTCACCACTGTTTCTCTCCAGTACTTCATAAACCTCTTCAACTGCCTTCGCCCTTGCCACTGCTCTCTTTGCACTTTTAGTCTATGCCTTCTTGTCGGCTGTGGTTCCAGTCATGTCCCATTTTTTATTTGCCTCTTTCTTTTCCCTGATCTCCAACTGTACCTCCTCATTCCACCACCACCATGCCTCCTTATCCTCGGGTGGTCCCTTTCTTGATGTTATACTGAGCATCTCTTTTCCAATTTTTCTAATATTCCGACTATTTATGTCCCAACCATTCTTCCACATCCTCTGGTAACTTCATTCCTTCCAGTACCTTTTCTTTAAACTCATTCCTTGGACCTTCCTCTTCCAATTTCCACCACTTTATTTTCCAATCTTTCCGCCACTTCCGTCTATTCTTCTTTTTCCCCTTTTATATCACAGTCTACCACAACCAACCTGTGCTGTTCTGCTACACTTTCTCTTTTAATCACTATGGTTTTTCACCTCCTTCAGATGTTTCCTTCTGCACATAATATAGTCAATCTGACTCATCCTATCCCTGCTCTTATAAGTTATCAGGTGTCCAACTCTCTTCTTAAACCACATGTGAGCTATAGCCAGGTCGAAGGCCACAGCATACTCTATGATTCTTTTACCTTCTTCATTTCTTTCACCATTACTCCAACCCCCATGCACCCTTTCTTCACCACTTCATCGCCTTCCTACATGCCCATTCAGGTCTGCTCCGACGATCACTCTCTCACCATCAGGGATTCCCATTACTACCTGGTCTAGTTCTCTCCAGAATGCCTCTTTCTCTTCCTCATCACAACCTACTTGTGGAGTGTATCCACACACTATCACGGCCATGCTTCCTCCAATCTCAAGCTTAACACTCAAAAACCGTTTTTTGAATGTTAAGCTTGAGATTGGAGCTTAACACTCAAAAAACGTTTTTGAGTGTTAAGCTCCAATCTTAACATTGTTTTTTGTTAAGATTGGAGATTAACAATTGGAGATTGTTTTTCCGGCACACTTCGCAGACTCCACCTTCAGTTCCTTGTCGATGACGATTCCAACTCCATTTCTTCCATTCTCATTCACCCTGCCATAACACAATTTATATCCTTCTGCCAGCTCCTTTGCTTTATTGCCCTTCCACCTTGTCTCCTGCACGCACAAGATCTTCAGCTTCCTTCTTCTCATCATATCTACTATCTCCCTACCTTCTCAATCATTGTACCTACATTCAGTGACCCGATTCTTACTTTACACACTCTCTCTTTCTGTTGGACTCGCTTCTTTAGCCGAACCCATCCTTGGTTCGGTATCCCAAGCCCACTTTTCACAGTCCTGGGCTACAGAACTGCGCGTCGCTTACGGGGGCATTGTCCTTTCTTCGTTATTCGACATTTCATCCCTGGTTTTGGCATGTTTTTTTATGGCTGGATGCCCTTCCTGACGCCAACCCTTCCCATTTATCTGGGCTTGGGACCAGTACTGAGATGGGCTAACTTGCCCTCCCCAGTGGCTGGGCTTATTATTTTATTTTATTATTTTTTTTTTTTAATGACTAAAAAATCTAAATGAGGTTTTAAATAAGACGCAACTTGCCGTATATCAACTGACCTCCATTAAGGCAACACTCTTGATGGCATGATCGTGTTTCAACGGTTTGCATTAAAAGTTTAAATTCAAATAATTTGAACCATGTGGTCAGACTGCTAAATTTTATTTGTTTCATTAAATTTTTTTATTGAAGATTTAAATTTCATTATTTTTGTTTCTATGATGTATATTGCATTTGTATAACTAAAATATATTTAATAATTAAAAAGTATTTCATGTTTGTAATTTATTATAATGCAAATGTTAAGAAATAAATACTGAAAGTAGGCTAAGAATTTTTTTTATTAATTTTATATATTTTTTGGTATTTTTGAAAATGTATTTGTACATAGTCTAGAAACTCTGCTCTAGAGAGCTAACATGGTACTTTATCAAGCTGCTTGAGGCTTCCAATAAGCAGGGTATGCCATTACTGAAATGTTAAAAGGGCAGATACTGAAAGTCTAAGATATGCTGATCTAGATGAAGAAGAAAAGAAGGCATTATAGAAACAGTATATAAAGTGGCAACAATATTCAATTAATCTGCTGGCCTGGTTGACCAACTGGATGTCGGTTCACATCCTACTATTGGCATGGATGTTTTGTGAATGATTTTAGGTGGGAAATGAATTTCATTACATAATGTGAGACCATCACCACTATCCTGATTATTGGATGCCTGAAGCGGCTCGAAAAAGTTCCACATTTAGTTTTTATACCAGGATTTCAGAATTATATGAAAAAAATAGATAAAAATATAAAATACAGTAAAACCCCGAAGTTACTCGGTAGGTGGGACCAACAAAAAGCGCGTAAGTCAAATTCACGTAACTCGGGGTATAATTTTGCATGTAATTTATATATGCAAATATACAATTGGGACCAAAGGTTTACAAAAACACTTATATTTTTTAAGAAATATAATCATAATTGTAGTTTTTTGTACATAAAAAAAAGAAAGTTATTTCAATGTCGATGGTTTCATAAAATCTAATAGACTCGTCTGACGGCATAATGTCTTTTTCTTGTCACGCAAAATTTCTTCATAGCAAGCTAATGATTTTTTTGTTCCTTGCCTTGTGGCTACAATTCGTTCCTCGTTAGAATCTGTGTCCTCCAAAATCTGTAAACCTTTCTTTTATGATTGTTCTTGCTATGGATTCCTGTAGATCGAACTTCTTTGCTTGCTCACAAATTTTCATTCCGCCTTCAAAATCCTTAATAATGTTGAGTTTTGTTTCCAAAGTCAATGTTTTTCTTTTCTTGCTAGCTGTAGACGAACTTGCTTTTTTTGGACGACATGATTATTTTTTATGTGATAAAATTTTTATCAAGAACATAACATTAAACAATCGCAAAGTTTGTAGACTATAAAAATCGTGTATATGAATGGAGACCGCGCGAAACACATCAGTGCTTGCTCACAGCATGTGCGAGACTGGTGAATGCGGCCGGCGCCTGAAAGATACGACTAATGGTGAGGTGTGAAGCGGGACGGGAATACGTACATATAAGAAAACTGCTTAACTCTGGATTCGCGTAAGTCGTGGTATGACTGTATACTAAAAAGAACAGAAAAAAAAACTTTAACTCACTCACGGTACTAAATTTAAAGTAGGTTTAGTTTATAACTTTTTGTGGGTTGGAGTCATGTAAAAAATAATAATAATAATAATAATAAATTTAAAAAAATGAAGATTATAAATTACAGGTGTCCAATTGGAAAGACCTGGGTTTGAGTCCAAGATGTGTTGTAGAGATTTGGCAATTTCTCTTGTGAAAATTTTACTTTCTGCAAAACAGGCAACCAGGTCTACAACACATGCAAATAACAGACTTGCTGCACTCTGTCTGCATAGTCTTAGTTTGCTTTAGCCATAATTATAGCATACCAAAATACACACTATAAACATCAAGCTATGAAGGTGATGTGGTTGGTCAAAAAGCAAAAGTATGGTATGTGCAGTGCTTAGACAATCAGATCATTCAAGAAAAATCTCAGAGTTCTTTAGATACTATCTGTCAATAATTGTCTGGACACTTTAGCAATTTACAATTGATACCAGCAAGTGAACCCTAATATTGGGAATGTCCACCTTTGGTTTTGATCACCTCCTGCACCCTTTGAGGGAAGCTTTTCACCAATGTGCGGCAGACATCAGGTGGAATTTGTCTCCATTCCTCCATCAAAGCAGCACTGAGTTCAGTGACAGATTGAGGACATGCCGCTGTGGACCTCAGTGGCTGCTCCAATTCATCCTACAGGTGTTCAGTGCGGTTGAGGTCAAGACTCTACACATGCCAAGGCAGTCATTTAACACCCATCTCTTCATACCATTCCATAACGGCTGCTGCTCTATGTCATTGTCGTCTTGATAGTAACACGGGTGCATCCTATAAAATCTCCACAGTATAGGCAGCACCTGATTATCCAGAATGTCAAGTTACTGAACTATCTTCATGGAACCGCAGACAATGACCAGTGGTTCCACTCCAAACTAGCTGAATGGACCTCACACCATTATTCCTCCACTACCAAACTTTTCTGTGGGTACAACACACTGTGGTAACAAGCATTCACAAGGCTGCCTCTGATGGGTGTTAAACAACTGCTTTGACCTTGTACAGAGTCCCGACCTCAACCCCATTGAACACATGTGGGAAGAATTGGAGTGGTGACTAGGTCCAGAGCAGCACATCCTCAATCTGTCGCTGAACTCGGTGCTGCTTTGATGGAGGAATGGAGACAAATTCCACTTTGGCATTGGATAAGAGATTGTCTGTCTACTAAGTATCAGTAAATTGTTTATGGAGAGGCAGAAGTTGGAAAGTCACTAGTGGTTTGCCATATGTGTCTTTTGGGACAATTATTTTAAATTATATTAATGATATTGGGAGAGCTATGAGGTATATGTTAGTAGATGGGATCACTGTTGCAAAATATAAGGTTTTGAAATATGGAAGGCAACTCTGCAATGTTTTATCTTCATTTAATATGGTGTGCTGAAGGAAATGGAGCAAAATTTAGGAAATAACATAATTGAAATTTATGAGCAACAGTTTGAGACTTGGGAGACAGCATAATTCAAAACAGATCATGGCAATAATGAGGAAGACATTGACATACAGAAATAAAGTAAACTTTATTTCTATATGTCAATTACTTATCAAAAACCAAGTAAACTTGATTTCTGATGAAAGAGATTTTTGCAAATAAAAGGTTCCAAATAAGGAGTAAGGTAGTGTTAGCCCTCTGGAGTATTGGTTTAACAGATTGAAGAAATGCCATCTACCTAGCCAGTAGTAGTAGTAGTAGTAGATAGGAGAGGAGGATTGCTGACGTGATTGAGATATATCACAAATGGTGAGGAAGCATGTACCAGATTGATATAGAAGTGACTTATCATAGAGTGGAAGGAGATAGTGGCTGACAAGAGTTCATCCTTTGAAGCTGTATAAGGAGGAAGATCTGAGCAACAAAGTGAGAGTGCATGTTGTGTTTGGAGAGTGGTAGGTAAATAAAATTCATTGCTTGAGAAGGTGGAACCAATAAATGAGTTTGAGTGTTCCATTTTGATGGTGAGAAATTCTCCCGATGAGTATTTTGACTCTATCTAGGTCTGCAGATAATGATGACTATTTCATCTGTTTTTTTACAAAACAACATTAATCTTCCTTCTAGTTCTCCTTTAATTTTTTTAAATTTAATATTTATTTCTAGAAGTAATGGGACTTTGGCAGTGATATATGTTTTACGTTTTATGTTCACAGCTTTGTTTCCATTTGCAGTAAGCACACTTTAATGAAATTTCTTCTTTTCATTAAAAAAATGAAAATAAATAAGACAGTGAGACAAATAGTCATCATCCATTTCTCTTGATTTTGTCATTAAAAAAAAGTTATATTATTTAAAATCTTACTATGATGAAAAAGCATTATCATGACTTGACTTTTATTTAGCTTAATTATCCAACTAAATATTATAGCTAAAGAGTGTTTACCATAAAATTGAAGAAACAAAGTTAATTTAAAAAAGCATTTTCTTCATTTAATTCTGTTATTATTATATTAGTATTATTATCTGAGACTTCCAGGAAGTCAAGGACTTACCAAAGGAGGCTGTAGATCACCCACACCAGGTGTCATACTTTTTCTTAAACTCGTTCACAGTTGAAGTTGATGCACTCCTTCAAGAAGCAAACTATTCCACTCACTCACTGCTCTGTGAGAGAAAAATCTAGCTCTCACCCTTTTTTAACCAGACACAAACTTAACTTGCACAGATATCCCTCCCCCGTTGTCCCACATAATGAAAAATTTAATCAGTTAATAACTGGTAACACTCTTTCAGAAGTTTATAGACCTCTCTCATATCACCCATCTTTCTCCTGTTTACCAGCATCTGCAGTCCACATACTATCAGTTTTTCCTTATAATCTGCATTCCACAATCCTGATATCATCTTTATCCTTTCTGAACCAAGGAGACCAAAGCTATGTGCCGTAGTCCAGATACAATCATATATCAAGGCCTTGTTTAATACAGTGTGGTGCAAAAAAAAAAAAAAAAAAGTACTGAATACTACACCAATGTATGCTGTGTCGAAGTTCAGTATTGTTTACTTTTTTTTCCCCCCCACCATACCTTATAACTCAAAGATCCCTAGCCTCGTCTGTTTCTCCAACCACACACCATCACTCACATCACAACTTCACTCAGCACTGTATGTCAGTAGCATTTCTGATTGCTCTGCCTATGTTTGCATCATCAGGAAACAGTTGATTATATCCTGTGTGATCATTCCAAATATCATTAATGTATAGACTGTACAACAATGGTCCAAGGTCTGATCCCTGGGTTACACTACTGCTCACCTTAAATTGACAGTTACATGCACCATATATTACTTTCTGATACCTGTATATCAGCTATCCACTTATGCAAATCAAGAGATTATATTCTGATCCCATATTCTCTATGGGATATGCAAAAAACGAACACCATGTGATACCGTTGGAAAGTGCACAGTATCGTAGGTTATCCATTCCATTTATCAAACTAATTTCTAGCATTATTATAAAATATGAGCAAATTGCTTAAACATAACTTCCCTTTAGTAAACTCATGCTGTTCCTTGCAAATATAGCTTGTCTGTCAACCAGTTTCTGGATGTGAGTTCTTCCCAACTTTAACATTTTCTCCACCACTCCAGAGATATGGATAGGTCCTGGTTTTAGTATCCCCTTGTACAATGGAATTATCATACATTCTTTCCATTCTTGTGGTATCTTTCCTGAGCTAAGATTCAAGTTATACAAACATGTCATGGGCCTAGCCAGTTTGGCTGAACATTCTTTTAGCATATGTGTGTCTCAGTTGCCTAATTCTTATCCAGGTTATGCTACAGCTCTTCAACTTCATTCTCATCCACGTCTATCTATTCATCCAGTGTGTTAGTTACACTGTACACCATGTTACCTACACCTGGTTGATATATCTTAACAAGATGAGCCTCATTAATTAAATAATCTCATCTACTTCTGACACAATAATACCATCGAGTGGTGATCTATGGAAATTTTAACAAAGGGCTCGCATCGAGCAAAAAAAAAAAAAAAAAAAAAAAGCCGTATTTCACACAAAAACTTTTATTAATACAGCTTGTGTACAAATGCCAATCAAAAAAAGTATGAGGGGACAATCAACCTGTAAAGGCTATGATTTTTAAACCAATATTTCATGATCTAAACATGAAATATTTGCACACAATCATCTATGTTAATTTATCTTACACAAGAAAAACATTTTTTAATATCAAAATATGATAAGAATAAAATCTTTTATAATCACACATATGAAATAGTCCGCATTTTTTATAAACAAAATAAATTTCTTTTGTTTGCGATAGAAATTTTTATGACAAATAATATATAAATAATAAATAAATATTATCTAAACACAATAATATTGAAGTACGTTATATTTCTCTTCATTTTTTTACTTCAAGTGATAATCAACGGTACCAATCAAGGGGTATTTTTTATAGTCCTATTTATTTATATGCAATTACCAAAAGTGAATTCTTATTTGTAAAATGGTAGTAACAGTAACTATAATATTTTATTTAATAAAATCACTTTGTTAGGTTACTGTATGAGTTTGTCGTTTAATATATTTCAATTTTTTATTTTATTTTATTTTTATTTTTTTTGAAAAAATAAAAAAGTAAACAAGAAGAACAAGGGGCTCGCAAATTTGAGAAAAATTTAACAAAGGGCTCGGGCGAAACCCTTATAGCTCACCACTGGTACCATCTGTGTTCAGTAAAGTTATTCTTCCACATTCATTCTTTCTTTTACTTGCAACATAGCAATAAAAATTATTTTTGGGTTGCCTTGAGTTTGCACAGCAAACTTCTTTTCATACTCTGATTTTGCTTTCTATACCCATCCGGGTTGGCTGAGTGGTTAGAGTATCTGTTCTCCAGCCAAAAAGCTGCAGGTTCAAATCCCACTATGGGCATAGATGTTTGTTGATTGTCTGTGAAAATACTAGTGGTGGTGGGCAGTAGATGGTGTTGGTGTAGTTGTGGCTTGTTGTAGTTGGTAGATTGAGTGGTGGGAGACAGAGAGTTGTAGAATAGGTGCCCTCCCCTCGAAGAGTCTTTTTTGGACTCCTTGGAGGTGTCATGTAATAATAATACTGTGCTGGTAGCTTTTCTGCACATCACCTTTTTATTGATCTCTTGCTTATTAAGGTCGAATGGATGTTTCACTCCCACCTTATTTGTTTTTTGAACTCTAGAGACATTCAGGTACTGCCTCACAAAACACCTTTTTAAAGCCTCCCATACATAGCATTATACCATATTTTATTCTGTATATGTATTTAGAATTAGGCTGAAGGTGTAGAGTGTCATACAAATTCTATTCATAATACACAGTTTTTGTGCATTTTGAATAGAATTTTTGGTTTAGTTTATGAATATAATTTATTTATGATTTAGTTCTTTCCATTTATTAGAATAAATCTGCATTCATTTTTTCATTTATTAAAGTTTGCATTGCTGCCAGAAATGTGATAAAGAAATAGCAAATGTTTTTGCCCTTAGGCAGAAAATGAACTTCACAGAGCTACTGCTGAAGCAACCCGAGCAACAAAACTCCTTGAAGAACAAATTGATGTATTTGAAAAAAGGAAAATTTATGATCTAAAAGTAAATAACAGAAATATATTTTATCGTAAAATAAATTCTGGTTTTAAAGTGTGCAGTTTTCAAAAATCTGTATATAAGCGAACTCTATGCTACCATTCTTTATTAGTGAAAATTAAGTTTTCTGTAATTTTGTTTATTTAATGTGCATGGAATTTCGAATTCATAGTTAAAATTATCACTAAAGAGATATTTTATATCATGATATATTGATGTAGATTTTGATGATTCCCCCCCCCTCTTCTCTCTCTCTCTCTCTCTCTCACACACACACACAGTACAGTAACGAGGGTATGAAGCGCCTGTGGCAAGTGTCTAACTTGCGTCCCCCTAACCAATGCAAGTAATTATGCAATTTGGGGTCAAAAGATAACAACGGATAATCTTTTGACCCCAAATTGCATAATTTTACACTTTTCCACACTGAACTGACATCCATTACCTTTTTCCCATTTTGCCGGCTTATTTAAATCATCCTGCAAACTCTCAACATCGGCTTGATTTCTTATTGTGCTTCCCAACTTTGCATCGTCAGCAAACAACTGAACATCTCTCTTCAAGTCATTTCCTATATCATTTATGTACAAATTAAACAATAACGGCCCAAGCACAGAGCCCTGAGGCACACCACTGGTCATCTGCTTCATCCTGGACTCTTCTCCTCCATATACTACTTTCTGTTATCTCTCCATAAGCCATTCTCTTATCCATAACACCAGTTTAGTATCCATCTCTCATTTGTTCTAACTTGCGCAACAGTATTCCATGGGGTATCCTGTCAAAAGCCTTTGCAAAATCCAGAAGTATCACTGTAGCCATTCCCCTTGTCCAACTCAGATGTCACTCTATTATAAAAAAATTAATAAATTGCTAAGGCAGGACCGACCTTTAACAAAACTATGTTGGCCCTTATAGAGTATCATATTCTGATCCACCCAATCCTGAATTCTGACCTTAACCAACTTTTCCAGTACTTTTATCACCACTCCCGAGATAGTAACTGGTCTGTAATTTACAACCGCAGTCTTGGAGCCTCCTTTATGCAAAGGAACTATTTTGCCTTCCTTCCACTCCCTAAGGACCATACAGAGTTCAAACTCAAGTTAAATAACCAAGTAAAAGGAATTGACAATTCCCTTGCACATTTGCATAACACCTGAGCTGATATTCCATCTAAACCAAGAGCAGTGCTTGCATTTAAATTCTGCAATATTCTAAGTATCTAATTGCATATTAACATATGCAATTTTGATATTAGGTTTGATCCATTTGATCACAATTTGATTCATATAAATAGTTTTAAAAACTCTAATTTCATCCACTGTTACATGGACATCATCAGGGAGAGAGACCATTAACTACATTCAAATAGCAAAGATTCTTCATAAATTCAGTCTATACACATCCTTAAAACCAGCTCAGAAACTGTCTTTCTTTCTACCATCTACGAAAGATACATTGCTGCCTCTTTCCTTACCAGTTGTCTACCAAGTAAACTGCTCATGTCATGTATGCTGTTTGAACAGACTGGCCATTCTCCCTTGATTATAATTGAAGAGCATAAACATCAAGACTATATTACATTTTTGGAATCCAACAAGTCTAGCCTTTCTTCTCACACTATTGACACTAGGCATGAAATTCTTTGAAACCAGATAAAACTTCATCATTCTAGCAAGTTCAAATTCAATCATTTGTTCCTTGAAACATGAGAAACACTATGAAATCATCCAAACTTGAACCAATCAAACTGCATGCCAATATCAAAGTTTTGGAAAGTGATCACTATGAACTGTTCATAAGTTTTCTTAAATTAATAATTATTTACATTTTTTTTATTATTTATGCAACTTTCTACAATTGTTCCTTTGAACTCTAATAGTGTTATATCATATACTTCAGCTGCGAACTGATATACTTATGATTTATAACTCATTATTCTGATTCATGTTTTGAATGTAGTTAACAGTCTCTCTCCCTGACAATTTCCATATAACATTGGATGAAATATATTGGAGTTTTTGAATAACATTCTATATAATTTTTGTTACATGTACAGTATAAGCCATGAAAGTTATTTCAGTTGATCCATATAGATGCTGAATAACAGTTGTAATCAGGTGTGAGACATGCACCTATGTCTCACACCTGATTTTACATCAAACCATCTTTATTTATATTCAATTCTGCCTGCTACTTACAACTTACAAATAAATTGTGTATTGCTCTGTAACGTGCCATTTCCTCATATAATTGTAATGTTTTGGAAAGCACTTCTCTGGACACCTTGTCATATGCCTTTTCCAGTACAAAACTGAAATATGGATTCTTGTTATATTCCCATGTTTACTCAATTGTCTGCCTCAAAGTGAAAATCTGATACTGACAACTTCTATTTTGCCTGAACCAAGCTTGTTCTTCTCTAAGTTTACCTTTAATAATGGTTCTTGGCCTTTTCTCAAGTATGCTTGCATAACTCAGAAGATAAACTGAGTAGGGATTAAATGGATGAGTAGCAGTATAAAGCAGGAGATGCAAAAAAAGAAAGCCTTGTGGAAAGATATAAACAAAGAAAAGTGATCCGCATGCTCATGATATAAAACACGAGCAAGAAAGGTAACTAGTATGATAAGGAAGGCTAAATCAGATTTCGAAAGAAAATTAGATAAGGAGTACTGCATGGAAAACTACACCTCCAAATCCAAAAATTAGAATAAACAAAGAAAATGTGTGTAATGATTTGCAATTCTAATATTATTATTATTATTATTATTGTTCCGGGAAACTCCAAGGAGTCGACAGACTCATCGAGGGAGGCCCTAACATCATGTCAAGAACAACTATTCAACATTCACACAGTATCTATCATACCTTGCCTTGAACTCATTCACGGTCGTAGCACCCACAACAGACTCTGGAAGCTTATTCCACTCATTTACCACTCTCCAAGTAAAGAACCTAGCTCTAACACCCTTGTCAACCACACTCTTGCCCAGCTTCCATGCATGGCCCCTAGTCCTCCCACCACCAGTCATATTTTCAAAAATATCTTCTGAATCAATCTTATAAAAACCCTTCAGTAATTTGAATGTCTCAATCATATCACCCCTCCTTCGCCTATCGTCCAATTTCTGCAACCCACAAATCTTCAACCTATTCTCATAAGGTTCATTTCACAGACCTGCTATCATCTTGGTCACTCGTCTCTGGACCCTCTCCACTTCCTCCCCATCACGAAGAAACCCTGGTGCCCATAGCTGGGCGCAGAAGTCCAGATGGGGTCTTATCAAGGCTCGATACAGAGAAACAACAACTTGTTCGTCTCTACATGTTAAAGTATTTTTCAGAAGCCAAGTGATTTGGTGAGCTGTTTTAGTTACTTTTGCAATGTGCCCCCTAAACTTCAACTCCCTATCCACCAACACTCCCAAATCCCTGGCCTCATCAATCTCCTGGAGTATGGTTCCACCAATGCGATATACTGCTGCTATTCTTTTCACCCCAAAGTGCATAACCTTACACTTTGCCACATTAAATTGACATCCATTTTTCCTAGCCCAGTCCTCCAAACTATCCAAATCATCCTGTAAAATTTTGACATCCTGTGCACTCACAATTGCTCTACCCAACTTTGCATCATCAGCAAACAAGTGAACACTTCCTCTCAGATCCTTTCCAATATCATTGATGAACAAATTGAAAAGCAGTGGTCCAAGAACAGAGCCCTGTGGCACTCCACTAGTCACAAGACGTCTTTTAGACTCCACTCCTGAATAAACCACTCTTTGATATCTCTCCTTCAGCCACCCTCTTATCCATCTCACCAACCCTATATCTATACCCATCTGCTCCATTTTACTGATTAGGGTTCCATGTGGTATCCTATCAAAGGCCTTGGCAAGGTCCAGTAGTATCACTGTAAACCCATTACCCCTATCCGGTTCAGCCGTCACTGTGTTATAAAACGTGAGCAAGTTACTGAGGCATGATCTACCCTTCACAAAACCATGTTGTCCCCCATACAATATCCCATTTTCATCTATCCAATCCTGTATTCTTTTCTTGACTAATTTCTCTAAGACCTTGACAATGATTCCTTATATGCTAATCGGTCGGTAATTTACAACAGCAGTCTTGGAACCACCTTTATGCAGTGGAACTATTTTCCCCTCTTTCCACCCGCTCAGGACTAACCCAGACCCGAGACTCAAATTAAACAAAATGGTCAAGGGTACTGACAATTCTTTAGCTGCTTCTCGTACAACACGAGCTGGTATACCATCCAATCCCACAGATGTATTGACATTGAGGTTATGCAATAGACTACTCACCTCCACTTCATTAACCACAATTCCCGTATAATCTACTGGTTTATTCGTTTCTGCAATGTCACCACCTGGATGATATACTTTTGCAAAGTGCTCACTCAGTAACTCAACTATCTCAACTGATTCAGTTACCTCCCTACCATCGGCATTCTTTAAAATCAATCTGCCATATACATTTTTCCTTTTACTTGCTACATATCTAAAAAACTGTTTAGGATTCTCTTTAGCCTGCATGCCCACTGTTCTTTCGTAATCCTTTTTTGCTTTTCTTACCACACTCGTCACCCTTTTGGCCTGCGCTTTATACCGTTCATGTGCCTGCCGGTCACCCTTCTCCTTAAATTCCCTCCATAGTTGTTTCTTTTTTTGCAACTCAAGCTTAATGGTGTTATTCATCCATTTAACCCCTACTTGATTTATTATTCGGACTCTAGGTATACAGTCAGCCATTGCTTCATGCAAGCACTTCTTAACTACCTCCCATGCACTATCAACTTCTAGTCCTTGCAGTTGTACATGCCATGGCACTGAACCAATCAAACTCCTAAGCTTGTCATACTTTACAGCCCAATAATTCCACATGTACCCTGTCTTAATTGAAAATTCTACACCTTTAGCCACCTCCCAAGTTAAGACCCTATGATCACTCTCACCGATTGGTGGCAATGTGGTCATATTTGTTACAGCCAAATCCTCAGATGTAATTACTAGGTCAAGCACTCTCTGACCCCTAGTATTTTCCATTACATGCTGTCGCAGATAGTTATCCCTTAATAACCACATAAAATCCAGTTCCTTCCTCCCGTGTGTCCTCTCCTCACTCCAATCAATGCGACCATAGTTGAAATCTCCCTTAATAATCACCCTCCTTCCACCCATTTCTTCTATTTGCTTGTGCATACTGTCACCACCATCTTTTCCATCACCTGGTCTATAGCAGCACCCAATTGTATATTTAGTTCTGCTAGCCACAATCTCACACCAAATGGCCTCAAATGTGCTCTTTTCTCTATCCTGCAATTCAACTTCTATTCTCCTTGGCTGCAGCTCATCAGCTATCATCAACAATACTCCTCCCCCCATTTTATTCTCTCTGTCATTCCTGAACACACTATACCCATCACATTCAATCCCACTAGTTATATCATCTACAGTCAGCCATGTTTCACTAATACCTATAACCTGTGGTCTGGAAGTGCCAGCCATGGCCAAAAACTCTTCCTTCTTGTTCCTAATACTCCTAGTATTAGTGTACATGAATTTAAGACCCCCATTAGCCCCAACCCTACCTTGATGCCTTATATTAACTATTATTATTATTATTATTATTATTATTAAACAAGACCTCATGGAGTCAAAGACTCATCTAGGAGGTCCTTTTATCTTACACACACGTCTCATCATACCGTGTCTTAAACACATTCAAACTACTTGCAGACACCATGCTCTCAGGCAAGGCATTCCAATCACTCACAACTCTGCACGAAAAAAACCTGCCTCTCACTCCCTTACTCACACCCTCCTTATACAGTTTCCAGGGATGACCTCTGGTTCTCCCCTGATCTCCCACTATTCTCTGTAGAACTTCTCCACCATTGATCCTATAACAACCCCTTACCAACTTGTAGGTCTCTATCATATCTCCCCTCTTCCTTCTCTCCACGAGACTCTGCAAATTACATCTTTTCAATCTTTCCTCATACTCAACATTCCAGAGGTCAGAAACTACCTTAGTCAGTCGCCTTTGGACCCTTTCCAACATCTCTTCATCCTTCTGAAAACCCGGTGACCAAATCTGGGCACAATAGTCCAAGTGTGGCCTAATCAAAGCCTTATACATTGGAACAAGTATCTCCCTACTTCTACATGTCAGTGTCCTCCGCATCATTCCCAGAAGTCTTTGTGTTGTCTTCACAATTTTGGCGATGTGTCCCCTAAATTTTAGATCCTTATCCACTATCACCCCCAGATCTCTTATTTCCTCTACTTCCAACAATATATTCTCACCAAGCATAAATTCTGCATCCCATCTTTGTTTTCCAAATTTTAAAACTTTACATTTTGCAACATTGAACTCACATCCCCATTTGCTTGCCCAATCACTCAATTTATTCAAGTCTTCTTGCAAAGCCACAACATCTTCACTACTCTTTATGGTTCGTCCCAACTTTGCATCATCTGCAAACAACTGAATATCTCCATCCAAATCTTCACCAATATCATTAATATATAAGTTAAATAGTAATGGCCCTAAAACAGACCCCTGAGGCACTCCACTAGTGACTTTTCTTTTCCTGGATATTGCACCCCCATACACAACTTGTTGAACTATCCCACTCAGATTTGTTGTCCTTATTTGCTCTGGCATATTATATTCATTCTTACATTCAACTGCCTCCATAAGGACTGTATCTCTACTCCCCCCCCCCCTTAACAAATCTAGTTTCCCTGAATTTGCACATCCACTACATTCAGCAACACTTTCTCAAGTCTTCTTACACCGTAACCATTCAAATGCAAGCCATCCATCTTATATAGATCCTTTCGCCCATCAAACTCACTCCACACATCCACAAATTCCACACCACTCGTCATACATAACCCACGCATAAAGTCATTCGCAATTATAGCCCTCCTTTTAAACATTGCACTGTCATACCGTGGCAAAAGACTAATCATTCTAACTCTCTCACTCTTTTCTTTTGCTACCTCAAACAATTCATTCAGGTCTTCTATCATTTCCATTTTATCTCCTTTCAAATCATTCGTACCTGCCACAACAATCATTTCTTTCACCCTTTCCTTTTGCTCTCTAATAGACTCAGTTACGTCCTTTATGGTCGCACCAGGTTGGTACGATTTTGTCAAATCCTCTACTAACACACCTCGTACTAACGAGTCTCCACACAGCACTCTATCCTTCATTTTGTTCATGTTCACATTCATACGTCTATTTTTCCTATCATACCTTTTATTATTGGTTGGTTCATTCAGTCTACTTTTGTGCATGCATTCTAGCTGCTGTTTTGAACACTATTGAACAACGCGATCTCACTCAATGCATCTATCTCATCTTTTTTGTTCTCTGAGAAACCATTTATACTATCATTCACACTTTCTACATTCACACTCTCACAATTTTCATGTACAACCTTGCCGTTTCTTGTCATATCCCTATTTCCTTCATTCTGAAGGTTGACAAAAATATCACACTCACGATCCGAAATACACTTCAATTCCTCATTCTCCCTACATTTTCTACACACATTCAATCCTTTATTATCATCTAACCACACTCCGACCGCACTCCGCAAAGTGTACATTTCACAGCTAGTACACTGACTCATTTCTTTTATGCTACCGTTCTTTGATAACGATGGCGAACCTTTGTTACTGGCCGCCATTTTCCTTTGCACAGGTGCCATACTTATTTGCAACGTGTTTTGTCAAATTATACGTTATAACACACCAAAAATAGACGCACTAAAATACGCAAGGCAAACAAAACAAAATTACACAATATTAAGTAATTTGTATCGATAACTGAAAATGATACTTATCTTATCTGGAGCTTGCACGAACACTACACATTACGAATTCATCTAGCGGCGACTTCCCGACATAGATTATGTTATAAAACACTTTAGTACACTAACCACGCTAATAAAGCTCCAATAATATACCAAAATTACACACTTAAGTCCATTAAATTGAATCCAACACATCAATAAATCAACAAAAAACACAAATCTCTCAGGAGCTCTCCGATAGCACGTCCATTCACCAGCTAGCCTCGACACCAATATCTTTGCAAAATCTTTGCAAAATCAAATTATTGTATAGAAAATAATTATTACCAAAAATGAATTAGCATCATCTAAATCTATGTACTTTGTAGATTATATAACCATGTAAACATTCACAAAATTAGAATAATGCAAAAATAAATGCACAAAAATTACAGTCAAAGGGAAACAACATGATGATAAGTACTTTTTTACACTCCCTCCCCCTTAGCTTTTATGACCATTCATAAACAGTTGGGCATATTATTCACTAGTGGTTCACAACTTTTTTTTATCAAAACATGCCCATATGTTTTGATAACTAGAAAAAGTTCATTTTTCTCTCTTGGGGCAACTTCTTGAAGACATTTATTCATAATTCTCCACAAATTCTCAATGTGGTTTAAATCTGGTGAGCTTGCTGGCCAAGGAATTACATTGATTTGCCTTTCTTTGACCCATCTAGTAGTGATCTTGGAAGTGTGACAAGAAGCTGAATCTTGCTGAAAAAGGAAATCACCATCACCTAAATCTTTCGATGCCAGTTGATACTCTTTGGAATTGACTTTTGTGCACAATACACAGCCTACCTGGAACCTTTGCTGTCATACAAGCCCATACCATGACAGAGGTTGCATCTCAGCCCCTGCTCCAAACATGTTTAGAAGAGATATGATATTTTTTGGAGATCCTGATGTTATAAAAAAATTCAATGAGATCAGAAGTTAGGACATTAGCTATAGAAGACCTTGAGGTTTCTAATGATTGAATGCTGCACACTTTGTCAAGTAAGAGAGAGAATGAAGCATATTGTCATCAGCAACATTATGAATAGGATTTGAAATCAGTGAGAGAAAATCATTTATGTACAGGAGGAAGAGAGTAGGTACAGAGCTATGGGATGCTTCTACATTGTTGGTAAAATCTGAGGAGAGGAAACACTCTACCATGACATGCAGTCAGTGGCCAGAGAAGAAGCTAGTAACCCAAACTGCAAAGAACAGAAGACATGAAAATGTTTGGAGAAGCTCACTTGGCTGTTCCTGACATTTCTAGGGTGCTTAATCAAGTATGGCATGGAGACCTGCTCAGCAAAATACATTCTATGGCAAATTAAACACTTAGATTAAACAACTTCGTCAGAGGCACTGGTAGTTCACTTGTGCATTCTCATAGTACACGAGCTGACATACCATCCAGGCCCACTGCTGTACTCATATTGATATTTTTCCATACATTGAGTACCTCTAATTCATCTACCTCAATGCTCACATCAGTGTCTGTAACTGTAAAGTGATCACTTAATAACTGAACTTTTTCTTATGCTTCTGTCACTTTCCTGCCATCAGCACCAAGTAAAGTTATCTTTCCATAATAATTCTTTCTCTTACTTGCTACATAGCAAGAAACTCTTTTAGATTTACTCTGGCCTGCTTATCTAATTTCTCTCGAAATCTGATTTAGCCTTTCTTACCATACTAGTTACCTTTCTTGCATGCTTTATACTGCTCATGGGCATGATATATTTCTTCCACAATACTTTCTTTTTTTTGCAGCTCCTGCTTTATATTGCTAATCATTCACTTAATCCCTACTTGGTTTATCCTCCTGACCCTTGGTGTGCACTCTGATATGCACTAATGATATTCATTCCATGTAGTTTCTTATGCCATGGCACTGCTGCAAGTTGCTTCCTAAATTTGTCATAATTGCCAGCTTTATAGTTCTGCATATACCCTTTCTTGACTGAAATTTCCACAGTCTTTATCTTCCAGGGCAACACTGCATGGTCACTTTGCCTGATCGGAGGTAGAGTTACTAATGCAGTTATAGATAGAACTTCTGATACTCTTACCAGATCCAACACTCTCAAAACCCTGGTCCCTTCCATCATGTGCTGTTTCAAGTAATTATCTCTTAGTAATCTACAATCTTCCTTAACTTTTTGCTTTAAGTTCTTTGGCTATCATTAATAATACCCCTCCTCCTTCTTCTCTGAAAATACAATATCCATTACATTCTATCCCTCTAACTACTACATCATTCTCTGGCAACCAGAGTCTTGATGATGCCAATGCCAAAAACTCCTCTCCTTCATTTCTGATACTTCAGACATTCATGTATGCATTTCAACTTCCCCTTGGGCTCTGAGTTACCCTTACATAATGTCATTACCTGCCATTCAGATTCAAAACCTGGGAAACTGCACCCATCTCTTCACAATCGTTATCCTGCTCAAAACTAAATGGTGATCACTTATTTGAAATCTTCTTGATACTGTTGTATCCTGAACCACCAGTTTGAAAATATTGTCATTTTCAAACTGCCGGTTTCCTATTTCTTGTGTCTTCTCTCCATGTGAATTTGTGCATCTTTATGTTTGAACATGGTATCAGTAATGACTTGTCTGTCTTAAAGAGAAATCCAACTGCAACTAGCTCTTCACAATCATTATCCTGCTCATTGGTGATCACTTTTTATTCGAAATCTCCTTTATATGGTTGTGTCCTTAACCAGCGGTTGAAAATATTGCCATTGACACTAACATACCCAGTAAGATTTTTTTTCTCGGTAACACAAATGTTCTTCAGCGGTTCTGCTTTTGGAGTTTCATTGTTATATAGTGTGTTATTTTTGGGTTACCAAGAAGGCGAGGTCACAGTCAGCAGTATTTGCAGTGGAAGAGAAGATAAGTTTTCACTATCTAGTATAGTAGAATATAGCATTTATATTTATCCATATATATATTTAGCGTATACAGGTAACCCTCGTATAACGCGGTTTTGATATAACGTGGTTTACAAATTGTAGTAACTCTTGTTCAACACAGTTTCGTTAAAACACAGTCTACAAACTGTAGTAACCCTTTATCTTTTTATATATTTTTCACTACGCGACTTAAAAATCAAATTTCATCATCATCATCATCATCAAATTCCTGCCATGTACCCTCAAGGGGTGTACAGGATATGATAGTACTACATGAAAAGAAATTACATCATTATTAATTTCCTATCTACAATTTTCCCTCCAAATCAGTCTGTTACTTGTCAACACTCCAACATTATCAGATCTTATATTTCTATCGTCTAAAGCACTTTGTACTGTATCAATCCACCTATATCTTGGTCTTCCTCTGGGTCATTTTGCTGCCAACCTGGCAGAGATTACTTGTTTTGCTAATCTTTCCTTGCCCATTCTGTTTAAGTGACCATACCACCTGAGATTAATTCCTGGATGCTGACAATGTCAAGTTCTTTCTTAATATCCTCATTTTTAATATGATACTGCCATTGATGCCATCTGTTCACGCCTATAATCTTTCTCAGGACTCTCATATCTGTGGTCTCTAGTCTTTGGTCAAGTGTTTTACTTCTGACCCAGCTCTCAGATCCATAAGTTAAAACTGGTTTGAACACTGTCTTGTATACAGCTAATTTAGTGTTCCGACTAATTTCTCTCTTATTCCATATGAATTTATTCAATTGACTTCCTACCATACCAGCTTTGCTGATTCTGTTGTCTATTTCTATATTTAATTTACCATCTTCACTAAAAATCATGCCTAAATAGCTGAAATGTTTTACTTGTTCCACAGGTTCTCCATTCACAACACAGTTGACATTTTCAATGATTCTGCCTATTTTCATTGTCTTTGTCTTTTTATTGCTGACCTTCATACCATATCTATTACAACAGCTATTCAATTTAGTCAGAGAATCTTGCAGACTTGTAGCAGATTTATTTAGAAGTATAACATCATCCGCATAAAGCAAAGAGCTGACATTAACATCTCCAATTTTGACATCATGTTTAATACCACTTTCCTTCATAATGTGATCCATATAGATAATGAATAACAGAGGGGATAATGTACATCCTTGTCTCACACCAGATTTAACATTAAACCATCTTCCTGTACTTCCTTCAATTCTAACTGCTGACTTACAACTCAAATAAAGACTAAGTATTGCTTGATATAATGTCCCATTGACACCATATAACTGCAGCGTATTGAATAGCTTCTCTCTTGGCACCTTGTCATATGCCTTTTCCAAATCGACAAAAACTTAAATACAGATCTTTGTTATATTTCCATGATTTCTCAACTATTTGTCGTAAAGTGAAGATCTGATCCTGACAGCCTCTATTTGGCCTGAATCCAGCTTGTTCTTCACCAAGCTTTTCTTCCACAATTCTTCTCAACCGTTTCTCAAGTATACTTGCATAGATCTTGCCAGGAACACTCCGTAGGGAAATACCTCTGTAATTCTCACATGCAGTTTTATTTCCCTTTTTATATATGGGTACTATGAGAGCTCTACTCCAATCATCGGGAATTCGTCCCTCTGTCCAGGCTTTCTGAACTATGCAGTGCAGCCACTGTAAGACTCTTATACCACCATACTTCAGCATTTCTGGTCGAATATCATCTACTCCTGCTGTCTTTCCACATTTCAAGCCTTAGATGGCTTTTTCTACTTCAAGTATGGATATGTATTCCTGACTGCATGCCTGGTCAGTGTGTTTTACCACTGTGCTGTCATCACTGCTTGTTTCATTTAGCAGTTTTTCAAAGTAATTACTCCATACTTCAAGGATATCTTTTTCTCCCTTTTTCATGTCACCTTTATCATCTCTAATTCCTTTTATAGCACTCTTTCCTCCATTCTTAAGCTTCTTCAACAACCTCCAGAATATTTTGTCACCTTCTTGATATTTATTTTCTATATTCTTGCCAAAGTCCTCCCATGACTTTTGTTTAGCTAATTTTACACAGTGTTTAGCATTCTTGCATTTGTCTCTATATGCTCTAAGAGCACAAGCTGACTTATTTGAGAGGAACTTTTGGTATGCTTTCTTCTTTTCCTTCACTGCCTCTTTAACTTCCTGTGTCCACCAGGGAGTTCTGATTTTTTTATCCTTACAGACAACCTCACCGCATGCCTCTCTGGCAGAATCAATCAATGTTTTCTTCAGAGTTTGCCGCTGAATCTCCAAGGTTTGATTCCTGTTCTCAAACTCTTTCATTTTTTCTTCAATAATCTTTTGTGTATTTTAGTCTACAGCTCACATCTGAGAGCTGCTCAACTTTTATTCGCTTTAAAACTTTCTTACATGTTATTCTTTTCAATATGAAATTCAATTTTATCCTGCTCAAGACTAAATAGTGATCACTTCCAATTTCAAATCCTCTGTACACTCTGGTGTCCTGCACCAGGGAGAAAACATCACTATCAACAATAACATAGTCAATGAGACTTTTCTTATTCCTAGCCTCTTCTCTCCATGTGAATTTGTGCACATTTTTATGTTGGAACATGGTGTTAGTAATAACCAGTCCATGTCCTGAGCAGAAATCCAACAGATATTTGCAATTATTATTATTATTAGCTTTGCTCTTTTCTCCAAATTTTCCCAAAATATTTTTGTATGTCTCACAATCATTTCCTACTCTGCTATTTAGATCCCCAACAAGAACCAACTTACCAGATCTCACCAGTTTTGGTCTTTTTTGTTTCAGTCACCCCTATTATGTCGATCTGGTACTTATCTAATTCCTCAGCTAGCTCCATTTCTTTGCCATTCAGGCTTCTTACATTGATAGTACCGATCTTTAACTCTGGTGATGTTGAGTTGGGGTTTATTTTCAGATTTGTTCCAGTAGCTGACTTTTCGCTGTTCGCTCTGGTTCCCTGGCAAAAACAACGGGGGCCTTGTTTAACCGGGCGACGCCCCAGCCGGCATGAAATTTTGTCATGTTGTACCATCATTCTATGTTTTGGTTTAACCAATAAGAATACAATTTGGTTGGCTAAATCCCAAATTGCCAGCCCATCCTTGTCCGTTCAGTATCCAAGTAGATACCCAACAGAGTGCACCATGAGAAGGTGAGGATTGGACATTAGGTCAGAAGCCCTGGTCAGTTCTCCGCATTCCTTTAAAGGCTATGTGGAGGTCTCCTCTCAGTTATACAGCTTTGACCCTTAAAATCAAATTTTATCTTTGTTAAATTTGCATCTGCCCGTATCGTGCATGTAGATATAAGTAGCGAATTTATATTAGGGGAAATACCCTTTAGCATGCAGGTACGTCAATTGTTTATCATATAAAGTGTTTATTGTTGAAAATTGTCTTTAAAAATCATGTATGTTAATCTCAAACTGAGCACTTTATTTTTTTGATGAGTTACATACAATATGTAATGCTTTTTTTTATGTGAAAAGTTTATTTTTATAGTAATGGCCACTTAGAAAGCTTTTGCGATGGTCAAAAACGAAATTAGTGAATTTAAATGAGGTGGAACTTGTACAATTAATAGATGATGGCAAACCAAATTGCGGGGAAAATTCTGATTGTGATGAATCCGTTAAAGAAATCAGCAGAAGGATTGGACTTGGCAAGAAAGTTAGGAAGTTATTTTACAGATAATGATCCCTCAGTGGAGCGCTCTGGAAAATTCATGAGACAATTGGATTTTGTTTAGCTCTATATTATGAACTTAATAAATATTTTCAGCATAGTAGTAAGTAAAGTCTCATTACTGACTTCTTGATAACTAAACCAGCCGAAGTATGCAATGAGAATTATAAAAATGATGTCCAAGAGATTTCAAGTGATGACGACATCCGGCCACTCGTAAATAAAGAAAATCTATGTTCTTTTAGTTTTGAAGACAGTGATAATAATTAAAATATGCACTTTATTTTATTTTGCCTAAAACGTTTATCCATTATGTGCAATGAAGTTTATGTACAATTCATAATTTTTATAAGTTTATACTATGTATTTGTTTCATGGTTTTTGTTTGCTTAACTTACATGAATTCTTTCTTTCTTTCACTCTTAACTTACATGAATTACCTGAAGTATATAAAAATATATCTTTGTTGGATATGTCGTTATTGTTTATATATAGATATGTATATGTTAAAAATACCAAGCAATTTTAAACCTGGTTTTACTCCATTTCCCAAGTAAGCAAACAGACAAATAAGTCAAGTTTGCGCCTGCAAGTGATGCAAGTCTAGCTGATCCTACAGGTAGTGCAAGACCAAGGCAACTCGTGGTAAAGGTGGCATAAGCTCTGATCACTAATCTTAATATTTACCCTTAATGCCAAAACACATCTCCAAGAAGGGGATGCATGATGTTTTGTATTAAATGTAAGGGGCCACTACCCAGACCGGTTTCGACCTTTATTGAAGTCTCGTCAGTGGGAGCTAGGCAGAAATACCAAGATTTAGTAATACAGAGCTTATAAGTATTTTACCAGAACAAGTTGCCATAAGGTGTTTTAACCTTATTAAATAAGGTCCTTCTACATCTACATGTATATGTATATATATATATATATGTATTCCTGAGCTTCTACTCGGTTGTTATGGTACATTTTAAAAATAGATATTTAATGACTTTAAACCGAGATAAAATATTAAGTTTTAATGAGAATGATACAACTAGTTTCAGCCTTCATCAGGTATCCACTAAAGGTAGAACACAATAATAAAAATTGAAGTTACAAAAAACTGAGAATTACAGGCAAAAATGCAATACATAATTGACATAAAAAAATGTTGTATTTTTCAAGTTGTTCTATCCAACATGACATTGTCTGTTGTATGAGTGCTTGTAAGTTCTTGAGAATGCCAGTATTGAACAACTGCAGTATGGCTATCAGGGATGTTGTAACTTAAATTGCTGTTCAAATGTTCAGGATTAAGGAGGATTTCCCTGGATTCCACGATTTTCCTTTCAAACTCATCACTGTAGCGAAAAATGTTTTCGGATTTATCCCAGCAGACTGAGTGACTTTGTAGATCATCATGATGATTGTTTTAGAAAAGAACATGACTGGATAGTGCCGATGCATGTGATCTTTTATAGGAGATGTCTCTCTTATGTTCTTCTATACGTAGTTCAATAGATTTGTTAGTCTGTTCAAAGTAAGGAATATTACAATCGCACCATAATTTGTATATACCTGGATATTTTAGGCTGTGATGAATAGGCTTCGGATGGCTTATAAGAGAACGGATTTTAGGTAGTGTAGTGAAAAACGTCCTGATGTTGTATTTTTTAAGGACTTTAGCCAATTTATTGGAGACTGAACTAATATATGGGATGGAGATGCTACCTTTAAAATTGGTAGTTTCCGTAGTGCACTGCCTAGGAGGATCCAGAAGAAATTTCTTAATCGTTTTTTCAGAATATCCATTTTGTTTAAAGATCAGAGAAAGGTGATTAATTTCTTTTTGGAGCTCATCTGGTTCATTTAAAAGAGAGTGTGCTCTGTGTCCTAAGGTTAGTTCCGAGCTTTTGTGGTGGAAAGTGATGAGATTGACAGTGCAGATATCTATTAGTATGAGTGGGTTTTTTGTATATAGAGATTTTAAATCTATCAGAGTATCGTGTAAGAATTACATCCAGGAACGGAAGGCAGTTATTTCTTTCTAGTTTGGCAGTGAATTTTATATTAGAATGCTGGTTGTTAAGATGATGCAGAAAATCCATGAGAGATGTGTGCCTGTGACTCCATATAATGAAAATGTCGTCAACATAATGTCTCCAAAGTTTTGGCTTAAGTGAGAAGGACGATATGGCTTTCGTTTCAAAAATAATAATAAGCTTAATCTTATCAAGAAATTTGAGATTCTTAAGAGAGTACAAAACACTAAAGCCCGTATTAATCCTGACAAAGTTGTAGTAAACAACTCTTCACATGTTTTAACAGTTGCAAAAAAGATATTCTAAGCAAAGGTCTGAATTTCATTCCCTCACCAAAGTTTATTCCAAAAGAATCTCTACTTACTAAAATAGAAAAAGCCAGTTCACTTATTCCTAATCATTTGGCAAAACTTCTCTATATTGAATCCATCTTTATTATAAATAATGCTAAATCTCCAACAGATAATCTTTCACCTGCCGAAAGACAAGCCTTAAAGAATCTTAAAAAGAACAAAAACATCATTATTTTACCTGCAGATAAAGGCAATGCCAAAGTCGTCCTCAACTCTGAAGATTACCGCAATAAAATGCTTCAATTGCTTGAAGACAACATTACATATTCAATTCTTCAGGATGATCCAACAAGAGAACTACAAAACCGCACAAACAATCTGTTAAAGACTATAAGTGAACTTCCTCACAATATTCACCTTTCTTTACGTTCTCTACACCCTCTTATACCACGCATTTATGGAGTTCCGAAGATCCACAAATAAAACACCCCTCTTCAACCCAATTGTGGAAGGTATTGATGGCCCTACTTATAAGCTTTCTAAAAATCTTGTGGAATACCTCAAGTGTTTCTCCAATCAATCTTCATCATTCATCAAAAACACCACAGATTTCGTTTCTCGTATCAAAAATATTTCCATCTGCGAAAATTATATCATAGCAAGTTTTGACATTATTTCATTATTTACTAACGTCCCTACCGTGGAGGTATTAACATTACTAAAGAACAGATTGTCAAAAAAGATATTTGCTGTATTAAAGCATTGTATTCAATCTGGCTACTTCAGATATAGGGACTCCATTTACAAACAGAACCAAGGCCGAGCAATGGGCAACCCTTTATCCCCGGTTCTAGCAAACATTTTTCTAGAAGATTTTGAAACGAAAGCCATATTGTCCTTCTCACTTAAGCCGAAACTTTGGAGGCGTTATGTTGACAACATTTTTATTATATGGAGTCACGGGCACACATCTCTCATGGATTTTCTGCATCATCTTAACAACCAGCATTCTGATATAAAATTCACTGCCAAACTAGAACAAAATAACTGCCTTCCATTCTTGGATGTAATTCTTACATAATACTCTGATAGATTTTAAATCTCTATATACAGAAAACCCACTCATACTAATAGATATCTGCACTGTTAATCTGATCACTTTCCACCACAAAAGCTCGGAACTATCTCTACCTTAGGACACAGAGCACGCTCTCTTTTAAATGAACCAGATGAGCTCCAAAAAGAAATTAATCACCTTTCTCTGATCTTTAAACAAAATGGATATTCTGAAAAAACGATTAAGAAATTTCTTCTGGACCCTCCTAGGCAGTGTGCTACGAAAACTACTAATTTTAAAGGTAGCATCTCCATCCTATACATTAGTTCAGTCTCCAATAGATTGGCTAAAGTCCTTAAAAAATACAACATCAGGACGTTTTTCACTACGCTACCTAAAATCCATTCTCTTATAAGCCATCCGAAGCCTATTCATCACAACCTAAAATATCCAGGTGTATACAAATTATGGTGTGATTGTAATATTCCTTACTTTGGGCAGACTAACAAATCTATTGAACTACGTATAGAAGAACATAAGAGAGACATCTCCTATAAAAGATCACATGCATCGGCGCTATCCAGTCATGTTCTTTTCTCAAACAATCCTCATGATGATCTACAAAGTCACTCAGTTTGCTGGGATAAATCCGAAAACATTTTTCGCCACAGTGATGAGTTTGAAAGGAAAATCATGGAATCCAGGGAAATCCTCCTTAATCCTGAACATTTGAACAGCAATTTAAGTTACAACATCCCTGATAGCCATACTGCAGTTGTTCAATACTGGCGTTCTCGAGAACTTGCAAGCATGCACGCAACAGACAATGGTGCATTGGATAGAACAACTTGAAAAATACAACGTTTTTTATGTCAATTATGTATTGCATTTTTGCCTGTAATTCTCAGTTTTTTGTAACTTCAATTTTTATTATTGTGTTCTACCTTTAGTGGATACCTGATGAAGGCTGAAACTGTTGTATCATTCTCATTAAAATTTAATATTTTATCTCAGTTTAAAGTCATTAAATATCTATTTTTAAAAAAATAATATATATATATATATATATTATATCGGAACATAACCCTACTTTTTCTGCATGATCTGAGTCTCGCATAACGCAGTTTATATAACGTGGCATTTCTATGGAACCTAACTTCCACGTTATACGAGGGTTTCCTGTATATATGATACAGTGTTTATATAGCATTTATATATATGTTTAGCAATTAGTTTAGTAGTTACTTGGCAATAATGATGATGGCAGATGCAGCTGCAATCACAAATGACATGTCACGAAGTCCTCTGCCATTTAAGAACTCTATTATACGTAACGTAATAAAGGACTTTGCAGCATGTATGCTTCCCGGGAGTTGGATATGTGACAGGTAAGAGAAGTGGAGGGGGTGTGTATATGCCAAAATGCAGGCAGTGGGAGGAAATCAATGAATTAGATATTTCAATAACCGACCTAGTTGTTTCAGGGACGGGAAATGAATGTTGGGAGACAAGTAGTATGATAGGAGAGAATGACGAGTGAAATATAAGAGAAAAGAGTCGTGAGTGTGGAAGGCTTGAATGACTGTGAAGTTTTCAGAGATGGTTTTGATTGGGTGAATGAATGACGAGTAAGAATGACTAACTGACAGAGAAGGAATAGATGAGCTGAAAGAGGAGGTGGAATGTCTTGTGAATGAGATGAGAAGTATGAAAGATGAGATTAGGAGAATGGAAGAGATGAATGCAAGGCGAATCAGAGTAGGAGTGAGAGAAAGTTTTGGGAATGATAGAAGAGGAGAGAATAGAAACAGTAGAAGAGAAGGAGAGAGAGAGAGTTATGGGAATGATAGAGGAGAGGAGAATGGAAACAGAGAGGAAATGCAAAGGAGTGCTGGAACCAGAGATAGAGTGATGCCAGGACAGCAGGTAAGTAGAGGAACACAGAAAGAGTTACATTAGAGAGAGAGTGCGAGTGAGGGATGCAGGTGAGCAATCAAGGAACAGAATGGTTAGAGGTGTGATGTATGGAGGCTCAATGATTTCAGGTGTGCAAGATAGGATGCCAGAGGTGTGTTTGTCTGGAGGGATGATAGAAAATGTGGCTATGGCAATTAAGAGGGGGTGAAAGGATGGATGAAATGATTGTGATGGTGGGCATGAATGACTTGAGAGGCGGTGTAAATTGGGCGGCAAGAGATCTGATATTCTTGCTTGAGGTTGTGCAAAAGAAAACGTAGGAAAGATTGAGAGTGTGTTGCCCAGGTATGGTAGGATTTGAGCAGAAGAGCAGTAATACTGATAGTATAATAGCCAGAATGTGTCAGAAGAGAGGATTGGAATATGTGGATGCTTAGAGGACATTTGAGGAAAGATGGGAACTGTATGCAAGAGACCTCTTGCATTTGAATGAGGGAGGACAAAGGCATCTGGAGAGATTGCTGTTTTCTGAACAAGTCAGTGTGTCAATGCAGAGAAACTAGAATTCCCAGGGTAGATGGTAGCAGGGTGGCCTCTTGGGGTACTACATCAGGTAACACTGAGTCCAATGGGGGTCAATAAGGGACAACGATATGTATAGAAGCAGTGACATTTTTATGCTCTATACTAATGCCAGGAGTATCCGAAATAAAGGAGATGAATTGGTGTCGCTGATAGCGTCAGCCTGGCAAAAGATTATTGGGATCTCTGAGATGTGATTGACAGGATGATATAATAACGGGAATTGAAGTGGTGGGATACAGCATTTTTCAGCATGATAGGAAAGGAAAACGTGGTGGTGGAGTACTGCTTATGATAAGTAATGACTTATGTCCTCTAAGAGTGGAGGCTTTGGAAGGCAGTGACACTAATGGTTTTGAAAGCATATGGTATGAGGTAGAAGTGGCCAAGACAGGATATTTATTGGGGTGCTGCTACAAGCCAAGGAGCACAGAGGGTGGGGGAACAGGAGATGTTTAGGCAGTTGAGCTTGGCAAGTGCAAGAAGAATGATTGTTATGGGAGATTTTAACTACAACAGTATAAGCTGGGAAGAGGAAAATGCATGTAGTAATAAGGAGATGGAATTTCTAGAATTCTTGAAGGACAAATGTCTTAGGCAACATGTAATACAGGGAACAAGAGGTTCAAGAGTTTTGGATTTGGTCATAGCATCAGAAAAACTGATAATAAGTGAGATGACATCTCTCCCACCAGTTGGAGAGAGTGACCATGTGGTTTTGACTTTGAAGATGAATAGACATGCAGGTATCAAAGTAAAGGGAACATATGTGGAATTATAAGGCAGGTGATTATAATAGTCTTAGGTATCAACTAGGGGCAGTTCCATGGAGGGGAGAATTTTAAGGCCAGGATATCATTAGTGCTTTGGAAATTGTGAAAGTATATGTTAGCAGCAATAGTAAGCTGTATTCCACGAGTAAAGAAGCAGACACAATTTGGTGTAAAGTAGATGACAAACAATATCAAACAGGAACTGCAGTTGAAAAAGAGATTTTGGAAGAGATATAAGGAGAGAGGTGGATGGCAGATACACGAAGAGTATAAGACACGGGCCAGGAGGGTGACCAGTATGGTGAGGAAGGCAGAACTGGAATATGAGAGGAGATTGGCACCAAGATCCAAAGAAAATCCTAGGGAATTTTTTATCTATGTGGCCAGTACGAAGAGAAATGATTGTGGAAGAATGACATTGTGGGATAAAAATACTCGATTGGAGGAGCTATATACTGGAGGAAGTAGGGGAGACGAGATCTGGGGGTGACGATTGATAGAAAACTGAAATTCAGGGAGCATATTGCAAAGGTAGTGAAGGTAACCCAGGGTATTGCTGCAATACTGAGAAGGACACTGACCTGCAGAGATAAGAGTTATCATTCCGTTGTATAAGACCCTGATCAGACCACACTTAGACTATTGTTCTCAGGTTTGGTCCCCAGGATTTGAAGGGGATAAATTAACTGTGGAAATGGTACAGAGGCCGATAACAAAGATGATTTCAGGACTGTACAATGTCAGTTAAGAGGATCGACTGAGGGAATATGATTGAGACTTTTAAACTGTTGAGAGGCAGTTACAGGGTAGACATTGGGGATTTCTCTCACTTGGTAGAACAGCAGGAAGGAGTGATGACAAGGGACCATCCCTGGAAGTTATGAAAGGAGGCTGTGAGGAGTGGTTTCTTTGCATGGAGGGTGGTTGAACCGTGGAATGCATTACTTGAGAGAGTGGTTAAAGCAGGAACGTCAATGGGTTCAAGGAGTGGTATGATAGACTTTGTGTTTCCTAAAAACAACCTCCCATGATGAATCTTTTGACTCCATGGAGGCCTGGATAATAATAAGACTATTCTTGTTTCTTGTGTCTTCTCTCCATGTAAATTTGTGCACATTTTTATTTTTGAACATGATATTAGTAATGACTAGTCTGTCTCTTTAAGACAAATCCAACGAGTACTTACCAAAATTTTTCAGCTTCTTTTGTAATCATCTGAAAAATTCCTCCACTTTTTCTTTACTAGTACTTTCTGTAGGATGATAGGCACAAATAAGTCTATTGTCCAATTCTTCATTTGATATTTTCTCACATCACTACTTGAAATTTCCTGTAATTCAAGATTACCTCATGTTTATTGTTGAATAATATAGTCACTCCTTCTTTCCCTGATTATTATTTCTGGAATATAAGATCTTGTTTTATTTAGAAGAATTTCAACTATTTTGGTAACACTATTTATAGTATTTCAAATTCATGTCCAAAGTTACAACTGTTAAACACAAACTGCAGACATGAATATCTTAAGCTCGTGATCAGTTTAAATTTTCAAAGCACAAAAACATTATTTGCATTCTTATATAAAATAACTATATATATTTATTATTCTTCCTTTTAATAATTAACTTTATTTAAAATTTTTTATATCCTATCATGTCATGTGTCAGCTCCATCCAGTGGCTATCATGGCTCTCCATGTATTTCTGTCCTGAGGATATTGTCTCTTGCTCTGCATATTTCTTGCCCAGCCAGTCCTTTGTTTTTTGAACCACATATGTTTGCTGTCTCCCTTTCTTTCACTTGCCTTCAATTCTTTCCTCTAATAAATCTTTTTAAAGATTCTCACCTTTCACAATATGACTCATATATGACATTTTTCTTTTTTGTGTATTCTAATTAGTTTCACTTTAGTAACCATCATTTCCAAAACTTCTTTATTTCTCTTCTGAATTCATGAGATCTTCAATGCTCCTCTGCACATCCACATCTCAAAAGCATTAATTCTTCTGCTCTCCTTGTTTATTGTCCATGTTTCTGCTTCATTGAGAAAAGTAGACCAAATTAAGCATTTAATAATATTTCTCTTCATGTTAGTATATTCTTCATTCTGTTAAAGGTTGATTTGGCAATTTTTGTTCTTCTAATCGCTATTTTAGCATTTTCCATCCTCTTAAGTGTCCTAAATAAGTGTAACATTTAACATGTTCTATAATTTGGTTTTCTACCTCAGTTTTTTAACTTTGGAGTATATTTTTCTCTACTTATTGTCCTAATTTGATTTTTTTTTTTTTGGAATTTACTGTAAAGTCATATTTTTTATAATCTGTGTATTTGTTCTATTAGCTTCTGTAGTCTTCCTCTTTCTCGGCAATCAATACAGTATCATCTGTATAATAAAGATTATTTATATTTTTTTCTCCTACTTAACTCCCTCCAGTTCTTCCATACTCAAAAATTTCTTCATTGTAGATGTTGAACAGAAAAGTACACATCCTTGTCTAACACCTATTTAGTCTTTGGAAAGTTTTTGACAATTCATTGTTGATTTTTGTGTTTGCAGTTTGGTTTCAGTGTATGTAGGATATAATCAGTCTTATGTCATTCCTATCTGTTCTTTTCTTTATTCATATTTCTATTAATTTATTATGATGAACACTATCAAATGCATTATTATAATCTATAAAACAGAGATAACATCATTCTGCATTTCCAGTTTCTTTCTAGTATCATTCTGATATTGAAGATATCCACTGGTATTCAGCCTTATGTGCTAGTCTAAACTCATTATTAGGTTTAATATTAATGAATTAATTATGAAAAGGCCAATCCCAACAGCACTACTAGATCAAGATGGAAGAAGACACATAAACAGAACAAAAATGGAAAAGATAGTACAAGACTTCTACAATGACCTTTTTGCATCACAATATCTTTTACCCAAAACTTGATAAATGTGCAACGTACCAGAAGTGCTCCCAGACGAAATAGAATATGCAATCAAAAATATGAAACCAAATACAGCTCCCAGCATCAATCAGATGAAAACTGAGGATATTCAACAAGGAGGAATATAACTTTACAAAGCTCTGGCTGAAAGATTTACCTGGTACTTAAAAGAAAGAAAAACGCCATCAAAATGGAAGACATCAGAAACAGTTCTTCTCTTTAAAAAAAGACAACATAGAAGAAATCAAGAATTAATGTCCTATATGTCTTCTATTATATATGTATAACTTAATGACACAAGTTATCAAACAAAATCAAAACTCCCTTCAAGAAAATAATAGTAAAGAACAAGCAGGATTCAAAAAAAAGTTATTCTACAGTAGATCACATACAAGTAGTCACCCAACTTAGTGAACGATGCAAAGAATACCAGATCCCTCTTTGCTTTCTATTTATAGGCTTTAAAAAAGTCTTGGACACCATAAAACTGTATAACACTACTAGAACAAGACATCAATCTAATTAAAGAAATTAACACTGGTAGCTCTACACAAATAACTTTATTCGACGACCCTATAACTATCACCATAAACTGAGGTGTGCGACAGGAGTGCCATATCACCAAACCTCTTTACATGTACTCTGGAAAGCTTCTCTACTTATTTTCATTATTTTGGTTTTACTGCTGTTGATCCTCATTCCAAAGTTTTTACGCTATTTAAAAGATGGACACTCTTTAAAAGATGGACTGTTTTCTTCTAATTGTAGCTCGGATACTGCTATAAATTAAAGATACCAAGAAATTATATTCTTGGTTTAATCCTTTATCCAAGTGTAAGCAAACAAGTTTGTGCCTGAACTAATTTCAGGACTGGGGCAATTTGTATAAAGAAGCTAATGACTTCACATCACTTGTCTACAAGTGCTTTGCATTATGGGATATTAAGACATGTACAATACTATGCATTATGGGAAGGGTCACTGCCCAGACCAGTTTTGACCTTTATTGAGGTCTCATCAGTGGGAACTAGACCCAGAGGTGATACTAAGGTTGAAGTAATGGCATTACTTCATAGCATTATACATGTCCACAAGGAGATGTGCTTTGCATTATGGGATACTAAGGCAAGTGATGCGAAGTCATTTGCTTCTTCATACAAGTTGCCCAGTCCTGAAAATAGTTCAGGTGCAAACTTGTTTGCTTACACTTGGATAAAGGATTAAACCAATAATATAATTTCTTGGTTTAATCCTTCTTTAATTTGGTTTAATTAAAGATTTAATTAAAGATACCTTCTTGGTATCTTTCCTCTAGGTATATGTTGAATAATTGCGGTGAAAGTCGGTGGGCAGCCCTGCATGACTCCTTTTTCTATCTTGAATTCTTTTGTTTTTGTATTATTAAATTTGATGAGTGCTTTTGGTTCTTTGTAAAAGTTTGAAATGAAGGTCAACAATTCGGAGTCTATTGATTTAGAGTTTAGGATGTTGATCAATCTGTGTCTGTCTATGGAGTCAAAGGCCTGTTTAAAGTCAATGAAGCTGCAATACACTGGTAGATTGTGTTCTCAGCACATTTCTGTTATAGTATTAAGTCTGAATCCAGCTTGTTCCTCCTCGACAATTTCTTCCATTAATTAATGTATGTGGTTTTGTATAATTCGAATGAATACCTTGTAACTGTGATTTAAAAAGGGTGATAGGGCTATAGTGTTCACATTTTTGTTTATCAACTTTTTTATAGATGGGTATTATGATCACAGTTTTCCAGTCCTTAGGCATTTCTCCTGAGAATAAAATTCAGTTAAAAAGTTTCAATAAATATTTTATGGTTTCCTGGCCTCTGTGTTTCCAGAATTCAGTAGGAATTTGATCATTTCCGAGAGTTTTTTGGATGTTTACATGTGGTTTATGCTTTAAGTAGCTCATCTTTTAGGATATCAAGTGCTCTTTCTTTTTCTTCATTATTTGATGAGCCTTTTGGTTTCTTTGGAATAGTGTTTGGCATATTTTTTGTATATCTTGAAGTACACTGGTTTTTTCTATATTATTAGAATCTTTAATTTTTAAAGTGTTGTTATTATATTCTTTGGTTAGATCTTTTATTATTTTGTAAACGTCATGCTTTTTGTTTGCTTCCTCACATTGTTTTACTTTTTATTCTAACCGTGATTCCATTGCGGCTTTTCACATTCTATTGATTTTATTTTTTAGTCTTTTATAGTGTTGTCTGCTTTCTTCGGAATTATTCTGATTTGATTTTGATGTATTTTTAGCCTCTCTTTTTTCTTCTAGGAGTTTTAAGATTTCTGGGGTGATCCAATTGTTATTTGATTTAATGGCTGCGCCTAGAATCTTGATAGCCGTGTTTTTGATTTGTTCTTCCCTGGTTCCATGCAGTTTCTCCATTAGCAAATGTTTTGCAGTTCTGTTTCTGTTGTATATCCTCATATAATTTATTTAGATGTTGCTCATTTATTTTGCTTATATCTATTAGGTTGCAGTTGTCCTTTGGGATGCTATTTTTAAATTTTAATTTAATCTTTGCTGAGAGCATCATGGCCAGAGTTGAAATCAGGTTTTTTTTAGGGCTTTGATATTCTGGACTGAAGTTTTCCATTTATTTCTTATTAAAATGTAGTTAATACAATTTTTGGCGACTCCATCCGGCGATGTCCAAGTATATTTATGGGAAGGCCTGTGGTAGAATTGGGTGTTGGAAATAGATTATTTTGTTTGCAGAATTCAAGTAATTTTTCTCCTCTGTTATTTCTCTCATCTATTCTGAATTTGCTCATGACATCCTTCATATCTGGTGAGTATTTTCCTATTTTGGAGTTGAAATCTCCAATGATTATTAAGATATCTTTATTGTTAGTTTTGTTTATGAGGTCTTGTAGTTTGTGATAGAAGACTTTTTCTTCATTATCATGTGAGTGGTCTGGTGCATAGATCTGGATTATTTTTATGTATATCTTCTCTTCCTTAGCTTACATTCTAATCAAGATCATTCTTGGTCTATGTGGCTCAATGGCTGTGGTGGATTTTATAAGGGTATTTTTACTAGCAAGCCAACTCTTTCTCTATGGACATAATCGTCTCTTCCTGAGTAGAGCAATCTTCTCCTGGCCAACGTGTTTCCGCGAGACCAATTATATCCCATTTGATTTTTTCCAATTCCTTTTCCATTAGTCCCAGCTTTCCTGTCTTATAAAGCGTTTGTTAAATTTAAATAAATGTCAAATGTCGGCTGCTTGGCTGCACCTTTGTAAAATGTAATTTATTCATCTTAACTTAACTTTGTCTTGACTTAACTTTGCTTTACTTAACCTCACTAAGTTACTAAGTTAAGACTATCATCTGCTTTAACATAAACTTCTCAGGGTTAATCCTACCGTGACCAATTTCTGTCCCCCCTTTGCTATTAAAAAAAACTTTGTGCTATAAGTTTATTTAATGTGTGCAGTTCCTCACTCTCATAAAAGTCAAATTAGAATTTTTTTTTTTCATCTGCTCCATCCAATTTGAGTAAATATTGTTTGAAAGTTAGGGTGGGGGAAAATGGGAAATACAATCACTAACTAAATCCAACTTCTCTATATGCAAGTTGTGACTATTCGTACCTTTTTATGCCCGCAGGTTTGCTTTTTTTTTTTTTGAGATAGTGCATTGGCTAAAGAACAGGCCAGGTAGTTGCAAAACAGGAACATTTATTTTAAACTAGACAAGAAGTACATTACACATGAGATATTGTGAAATTATTTCACTCAACCTTTTACAAGCAGGGAATGTTATTTTATGTGACAAAACTCACAATGCACAAAATTACTGGGTTACCTCATTATACATAAACCATGCACATACTCGCTCACTGTATATATAAGTTAACAAAATTGCTTAATTAAACAAGTCAATAAATATTCTTCCCACGAAACCTAGTGACTTAGCACCTATTTGCAAACAATTTCTTGTAAGCACATTCACTATTCCAAGATATACTTTCTTACTAATTACAAAAACATTGCCTACTTACAATTTTACCATGACTAAATAGTCCAAACAAATTACAGCGTACTTCTTCAAGATAGTAGTGTCCTTTTTTTTGGTTAAACTTCTTGTTGCTTGGACATCACAGGCAGTCGCTTGTAGGTATTTCCTCCATTGGAAATTTCAATATAGAACCTGCCATAGTTACCGTGAGGCTTGCGCATAACTGCTCTCTATCTGGAGACTAAGGCTTGAGAGCCATCTATGAGGGAAATGGCCTGCTGCGATCTGGAGACAAAGATTCAACAGCACTCGACGAGTAGAAAATCCACGATGGGAGAGGTGCCTCAAACGGGAAAGGAGCCCACACGAAGAGAAGGTAAAAAGCCAAGAGCCACAATCTCCTTTTATTAAAATCTCACTCACTCTTTATTCTCTATATGAAGTGTTTTTGGGATTAGTCTTTAGCAATGGCGTCATTTCTGCCCATTCAGTCAACATGGTTGACCTTGCAACCTTTAGTTGGTGTTTTGTCATCGCTAATCTGGCATAAGCCCTACTCACAGCTTTTCATACAGTCACTGTATATGTACTTTTACAGTAACATTCTGTTTAGTACATTATATTTTAAATATTACTAAATATTAAGAAAAAAAACTGAAAAATAGATTGCAAAAATTTAGCAAGTTTAAATTTTTCCTCGAGAGATTTTACATGTTCTTATATTGTTTTTGGGGTGCTCGGGAGGCATTCGCATCAGCTGCACTGGATGCAATAACATTTGCTCTCTTTGGATCCTCTGAGTTCATAGGGATTTATGGCAAACTATCTGCAGCCAGCCTGCCATTCCTCTGCTGCAGCCTTTAGTCCATGGCTCCTTATTTGGAACTGCCCATTGGGGCTTCCCTCATCCGCCACCTGAGGGCCATCCCAGTAAGAGTATGGTCTCCCCCGGGATACTTACTTATTTTTAAATGAGTTATTCTTTAGGTAATTATATTCCAGATGAGGTTCTTTATTTCAACTCTTAAATGTTTTTCAATCTTACTTTTAACTTTAAAAAAACTGGAATGTGACCTGAGTCTATATGTACTCCTGGGTTTGTTTTTGTATGCACAATACTACTTTGAAATATTTTTCTAGTCATTATATAGTCGTTTTTGAAAGAAGGCATTTGCTACTATCAGATCAGTTTGCATACAAAACTCAATTAACCTTATACCTCTGTTATTCATATCACCAAATCCAAAGTTCCCAATTACTGGAAAGCACTCCTCCTCCTGTGAATCCAACCTTTGCATTTAGATCTCCTATAACAAGATTTCCTCATAAAACTCAACCTATTCATCACAATGGCTGTCAGTAGGAGCATATTCCTGGAGTATACCAATTGTCAAAAGGTTTTCCTGCAAGTTTGATTAGTATGATTTTGTCACTTACAGGTCAAGATCCAAGAATACTTTTGGAATTTCTGTTTTTTCATCACCCTCTTGCATGTTCTTCCAGAATAGATAAACTATAGTTATCCTTTTCAATTTTTTTTCCATTTCCCGTCCATTTTGTCTCAAGAACTCCCATTATATCGTGTATCCCTTGCATTAAATTGTCAAATTTGCCAATTAGGTATAATGCTCTAACATTCCATGTAGCTTTTCTTAAGAACTTATTTGCCGTCTTCAGATAAACTTGATCCAGAGATGACTGGCCTGATTGCTTTGAAACATCATCTTCATAAGCCATATTGTTGGAGTTCATCCTATGTTTCCCATTTTCAGCATCTTCTTCCCTTTAGTTATATACAGCATAGAGTGTCATAGCTGGCCCAAGTTCTGCATAACTAAAGCTTTTCATCCTAATATCCATAATATGTAATACTGGAAGATAAGATGATGAAGCTTTAATCTCTTCTTATCTTCCATTATTACAGCATTATCATTATTCTCATCATGCCTGTAAGTTTTTGGAAATGAACCGTTCTGACATAGTTTATCTTCAGTCTCAAGTCCAGTACTGATAAGAGTTGCTTCCCTCTATCAGGATTTGACCATTGCCCATGTTAGCTAGATTTTTTTTTTCTGGGTTCCTACAAAGCCTTCATGGCTACCATAGTGGCTTGGGGCCCCAAAATTCCCACCACACACCTCACCACACCTAAAATCAAAACAACCTGTAATGGTCTTCCTAAATGGAGAAGTTCTCAAGGTAGCCTGTGAGCTGAAATACCTAGGAGTAACAATAGATGAAAAATTTACCTTCAACAAGCACATCTCATATTCTGCAGAAAAACAGCTTACAAATAGTAAATTTTCTAGCTAAGTCGGTAAGGACAAAGTGGGGATTAGGCCAATGAGTGCTAAAAGCAATATATACTGGAGCTATACTACCATTGATATCTTATGCTGCATCTGCTTGGAAATGTGCACTAAAATTTAAGAAATACCAACAAAAGTTAAAGAGAGTTCAACACTTTATAGCCATACAAATATTAAAGGATACAGGACAACATCTTTTGAGGCAGCTTATGTTATTGCTTGACTAACTCCGATTTGCCTGAAAATGCAAGAATTCTCTCTTATATATTAAGTCACTTCTGGAAGATATAATGGAAATTCCAACATCACTCCAAATTGTTATGCACATCCGCTTCACTACAGTAGGTGGCCTCACCCACCTACCATTATATAATTGAGGAAGCTTATGTTATTGCTGGTCTAACTCCGATCTGCCTGATAAGGAGAAGGAAAGCTCTGAAAGTGACAATTTCCATATATGCACTGATGGAAGCAAAACCAAAAGAAATGTCAGTTGTTCTTTCATTGCATATTACAGACAGTCCATTATAAAAGAATGCTGCTCTACACTGCATCCCCTCTGTTCCAACAACCAAGCAGAACAACTTGCTATAGTTCATTCACTTACATATCTCCTGGAATTAGAACTCAACACCTCATCGAAAGAAGCAACAATTTATAGTGAAAATAGAAGCACTATAGATGGCATAAAAAAACCAGAACAACCATATAGCTTCAATAGAACAGACAAAAAATCTGGTTTGGAATCTCACTCTAGAGGGATGGGAAATCAAGTTCTGTTAAGTGAAGGAAAATACTGGGGTAGCAGGAAACGAGAGAGCAGATCAGCTGAATAAAAAAAATGGCTATATTTGAATGGTTAGAAACAAGTTATGATATAAACAACTCAAAATCTGCTATAAAAACACTTTCAGGAGAAATAAGCCTAAACTTGTGGGAACAAGAATGGAAAACATCTAAAAACGGATCAACAACAAAAGAATTCTTGCCAAGTATCAGAAGCAGACTCTGGCTGAAAAAACATGCCATCTCTCCAGGTTTAATTACACTACTAAGGGGGACATGGAAAATTAAGACGCTACCTACACAGATTCCATATCCTGGAATTGCCATCATGCATTTGTTGTCTGCACCTTCAACAGACTGTTGATCACTTGCTTTACTACTGAACTCCATCTCGGATGCCCCTAATACAACACGGCATCACTTCTGGAGACAAATGGCCAGCGTCAAAATAGAGACTTTATCCAAAAGTATTACTCAGAATTATTTAATTTTGTCAATAAGATCGACATCCAGTCATTGTAATGTAACATAAATTGCTGATATTGTGTGAAGAATATAGATGTACAAATATAAATGTAAATATGAATATTGATACAAAAATATAAATATAAATGTTAATCAGTACTTGGAAGTTACATATAATATATGCAATGAAATATGTAGGAAATAAATTGCCTCCTGGTAGGGTTACTATTGGAGGGGGGGGGATTACATAATTGTGATGTTTTACATTTGGAATGTTGCTGTTCTGCCAGGCTGCCAGCAAATTTACTATTTCCTTTCCAATGAAAATGTACTGCAAAGATTTATTGCATCAAAATATCAGTTTCCAATCATCTGGAGTCTAGTTTTTGCAATTTAACTTTACTGCAACTATACCAAGCATTCTCTTGTTATATGGATTTGTGGGTTGCATGTCACCTGTGGAAATTCATTGTGTGTAACATTCAGTGCTTGCATGCACACACACACACACACACACACACACACACACACATATACTCAAACACACCATCCTACACTGTTCTTGGATTTCCAAGGTGATTGCAATACAGTTGACACACGTGCTGCAATCCTCAGATCCCATCACTCTCTCTCTCTGATTCCACTTTGTCATTTCCATTCAGTGTTGTTTTTTTTTATACAAATGTTCTACATGAAGAAATAGAATGGCTTAATATAAAAACGATACTAAATACAGCAGCAAATGAAAGCTTAGGAAAGATCAAAAAGTTCAATAAAAAGAAAAAACTGAAGATATGGGAAGATACAATCAAAGAAATAATCAAAATGAAAAAGAAGTATATCATAAATGGTTAAGCAGTAAAATATTAGAAGATGAAATAGAATATAAAAGAATAAGAGTCATAACTTAAAGAGAAGCCAGAAAAAGACAGAGAATCATGGAACAAATTCGTTTTTAATTTAGAACATGACTTTTTTGAAACATTTAAGTACAAATAGTAAAGAAAACATAAAATAAAACACTGAATTGAAATTAGAAGAATTTCTATACAGAATTGTGGACAGATAAATATTTAAAAAAAAAAAAGATAACTGGCAAACAGAGCCTGTAGCTCAGTCGGTATAGACAAAGCCCTTTGGTCGGAAAGACATGACGTGAGGAACCTTTATCTGGTCTCTTTCGACTAAAGGTGAATTAACTGGTCTCATATGGAGGTGAAGGGTTTTTCCCTCCTGGTAACTTGGTTTTTCATCCCTCAAAACAGGCAAACTGGTCCTGTGAATACACACGGTTATAGTCATAAATACTTATGGCAAGAAAGCCAACGGGAAACCACCTCGCATCATATCTCCCTAGTAATTAGCTGCAATTCTCTCAGGAGAGAGGAGGCCACAGGATTAGGAACTGGCAAACATTTAATGAAAATGAAGTAACTAAAGAAGAATTACAAATCAGCCTGAAAGAAAGAAGAATTAGAAATCAGCCTGAAAGAAACATGAAATGGAAAATTGGCTGGAAAAAAGTTAGGTTCGGAATTATATAAATATGCAGGAAGAAGGTTCAAAGAAAGACTTATTATTTTTAAATGAAATCTATTCAACAAGTAACCCACCAATAGAATGGAAAAAAAGCAATAGTGATCTCTATTTTTAAAAAAGGTAGTAGAGATAGCTGATGACCCTAAAAATTATAGAGGTATAAATATTCTATCCTGTTACAAAATATATAGCAGAATATTAAATAAGAAACTAATAAAATATTCTGAAAGCTTTATTTTAAAAGTACAAAATAGATTTAGAAAAGGAGGATCATGTATAGACCTGGCCTTTCACCTAAAATTAATAATAGAGAAAAGAAGAGAATACAATTTAGAAATACATATCACATTTATTGACTTTGAAAACACATTTGGTTAAAATTAAAAGAAGTATTTTAATTAACATATTAAAAGATAGGCAAATACCAAATAATATTCTAAAAGCTATCATAAGTATATATGAAAATAATCAAATACAAATAAGATTAAATCATGAGCTATCATATACAAGAGAGAGAAACCAAGAGGTCTAACAGGGATGCCCCCTCTCAGCAACTCTCTTTAATATTTACCTAAATGAAATAACAATAAAATGGAATAAAAATTTCCATCAAGGTATTAAATTTTCTCCTACTGTGAACTTAAACACTCCTTTTTTTGCTGATGATTGAATAATAATTACAAATTCTGAAGATAACGTACAGAAAGATATTTTAAATTTAAATGAAATAGCCAAAGATTACGGAATGGTAATATCAACAGAAAAATCAAAAACGAAGGCATTTAAAGCACAAGAACTAAAATAGTAATAGATAACAAGATTTTAGAACAGGTGAATTAATTTAACTACCTAGGATGTATGATTACATATGAAAATGAAAAAGATATAAACCTAAAAATTGTGAAATATTTAAAAATAACAGGTGTAATTAACTCATATTTAAAAACCTAACCTAGTTCAAAAACAAACCAGACTAAAAGTATACAATACATTAGCCATACCAGTCCTTTATGGAAGTGAAATCTGGACAATAAAACAAAAATGACAAAGATTAATAACAGCTGAAATGAAGTTTATGAGAAAAACTGTAAAGTATATTCTATTTGATCACAAAAGAAATGAAGAAATTATGAGAGAATTAAACGAGGAATCAGTAATAGAAAAAATTTAAAAAATGCAAACATAAATGGATGGAATATATTGAAAGAATGAAAACAGAAAAATTACCAAAACAAGCCTTAAATTACAAACCATTAAGAAAAAGAAAACCAGGACATCCTATAAAGAGATTCAACGATGACTTCTAAGGCCGGAACAGGCCACTCTAGGCCTAAATTCTTGAAAAGCATGAAGATGTTCTACATTGTTGGACCAAGGAAGTTCCACATCTCAGAAGTCTATTTTATATTCATAATAAATTTAGTTTAATCCTTTATCCAAGTGTGAGCAAACAAAGTTTGCGCCTGAAAGTATCTTCAGGACTGAGGCAACTCGTAGTAAAGGTGGACAAAGGCTTTCATCACTTGTTTTAGTATCTCCCATTTGTTTGTTTACCATTGAATAAAGGATTAAACTAATTTTATTATAGTCTAACCAATGAAAAATAAACTTTCAACATCTTTCTCTAAATCCAGAGTAATTTAATAAAAAGGTTGCACACCGTTGGTCAACTCCTATAGGTAGAGATGACCTTGCTAATGCTTCTGCCTGGTATCTTCACTTGGGCCTGGCTCCCACTGAAGAGACCTCAATAAAGGTCGAAACTAGTCTGGGTAGTGGCCCTTCCCTTAATGCATAACATTATACATATCTGCAAGGAGATGTGTTTTGCATTATGGGAGATACTGAGATAGGAGTGATGTTAGCTTGCTCCACCTTTGCAACGAGTTGCCCAGTGTTGTACCACCTTACCCCAGTCCTGAAGATACTTTCAGGCGCAAACTTTGTTTGCTCACACTTGGATAAAGGATTAATCTAAATTTATTATAGTCTAACGAAGTAAAAAATAAACTTTCAACATCTTTCTCTAAATCCAGAGCAATTTGATACAAAGGTGGCACACCGTTAGGCAACTCCCATAGGTAGAGATGACCTTGCTAATGCTTCTGCCTGGTATCTCCACTTGGGCCTGGCTCCCACTGAAGAGACCTCAATAAAGGTTGAACCTAGTCTGGGTAGTGGCCCTTCCCTTAATGCATAACATTATACATATCCGCAAGGAGATGTGTTTTGCATTATGGGAGATACTAAGATAGGAGTGATGTTAGCTTGCTCCACCTTTGCAACGAGTTGCCTGGTGTTGTACCACCTTACCCCAGTCTTGAAGATACTTTCAGGCACAAACTTTGTTTGCTCACACTTGGATAAAGGATTAAACTAAATTTATTATAGTCTAACCAAGTGAAAAATAAATTTTCAACATTTTATATTCATGTTCAAAGTTAAGCTCTGCTCCATGTGCCATTTTGTTTCAAATTGAACTTGATGTTTACTGATATATCCGTTTATATATCTCTTCCTGGAATGTCATCTAGCATTTGCATACCCATTGTTATTAGCAGGATACAGAACATCTTGACCATTTTTGTATGCCTATATACAGTATTTAAAATTATCTCTCATATGTTAATATATTCTCTGTGAAGTTGTTTTAAAACCCTTAGAAATTTATCCATTGTGATTTAAAAAGAGAAAAAAAAAGGATACATTTACTAATCCATATTTTAGTTTGACTGCTGGAATTACCATGGAAACTTAAAATACCTTGAATAGGGTAGAAAAAAGGCCTTTAAAACACAGCAGTTTTCTTTCTTTTTTTTTTCTTTCCCTTTTGGTATATTTTCTGAACATTTATATTTTATCTTTAGATTTTTAATAGCTTTAATTATTTTAAATGGGTTAATTAATTTGCTAAACAAGTAACAATTGAAAAGAAATGGTTATTTTCAGTTAAAAAGAAAATTTTTCTGTTTAATTTCTTGTTTGTTAATATCATTAAACCTAAAAATGGTCTTTAAGCAGCACTGAAGTCTCACCATA